>NC_064622.1:430793224-431096254 GCF_023898315.1 Schistocerca nitens
GAAATCTACTCCAGCGACGACTACAATAATATGATACTGATGTCTGGGGAGACGCACCACAACGCAGGTGAGGCCAGACGAGTGATTTCACGTTTTCCATCGCGACGTCTACTTTCTGCAGATGTATTGCCACGCACCAAATATGCTTTTAAGAAAACCGCACGGCCACATCGGCCGGCTTCCTCTTTTCATCCACAGTCTCAAAAAATGAACTTTTTTCACTCTCCCGTCCACCACTTTCAGCAGAAAAGTTTAATGAGGAGATTAATTTACTTAAAACCATAGCAGTCAATAATGAATAAACGCCTAACATAGTAGACGATATCCTCAAAAAGAAAACTGCAAGTACTACGATCAACACCTCATGCACTGAAGTTAACGCAAAAAAACGTATTTCTATTCGTTTCGTAGGACCCATTTTCTATCAGATTCAGCGCATGCTTCGCAACAAATACAACTCCAATGTTGCCTTCTCTACTAATAACAATCTGAAGAGAAACTTCATTCATAATTTGAAATCCATTCGCTGCCCTACAGAAAGTTCTGGCGTTTATAAGATCGTCTGTGATACCTGCTCCTTCTATTATATAGGGCAAACTGGACATGCTTTCACCATCAGATATAAAGAACATCTTTTGAGAAAAAACGGCACCAGTCCCCTAAATTCATCCTTTGCCGATCATCTCTTAGTTACTGGAGACGTACCTAAAGCCATTGGCGATAGCAATATTCTGCATACAGAAAAGAAGGGGCCTGGTTAGATGTTTTAGAGGAATTGGAGATTTTCAAACATCTATCTCGTCATGATGGCCTCATTCTCAACGAAAAGCTGCAGCTTCGAAATAAGAACTTCTTCGACTGTATAAAGCCGTTGCTTGATCTTTGATTCAGATTTCCTCATGCAGTTTGCCGAAATGTTATTTTCCTGTTACGTCTTTGCTGTTTTCTTGTATGTTTTTTACGTTAAAAAATGTATCTGTTTAAAGCAGATAAATATGTAACTTCATCTTATTATTATTGGTGTTACGTTATGCCTGAATCAGCTTCATTATATTTTCATGTGACTAATTTTCAATGTACAGTAGCCTAGTTGTTTCTGCGGCTACTAGATGGCGCTCGTAGCAACACCATGTTTACTAGCCCACACTTTCTAACGTGGGCACCTCAGTTTTGTTGCAACCCGTGTTCACTCAGGTACGAGCAGCCCTTAGCGGCTCGCCATCTTATCTTATTTACAATTTTTCATGACGTCGCCTTTCCGGCTTAGATTTTTTTTAGAATGTGACTTGTAAGTACTGCATCTCTTTCCAGTCAGTACACACTTTAGTTTATTAATGTTTTACATACCTATTGTGTTTTAGACCAGTTAGTTTAATTCTGAAGATGATGCTCATAGTAGCGTCGAAACCTGGTCAATTTTGACTTAATATTTGTGACCGAGGGCTTATTTGTTCTAATATAGCATTCATTCAGTTAATACTAGGCAGAAATTCAATCTGCATTTGGATCGGACTTCCTTAACTCTTGAGCAAAAACTTGTGCAGTATACTGCTGCATCCATTTTCATTAACCTATTACAAGAATTCAAGAAACTTAGTCGTAATCCACGGGCTTTCAAATGGAAACAATAGTTTCCTCATGGGTCACTCCTTCTATTCTGTTGAGGAGATCATTGAAAAACTAAGCTGATTATTTTTTCATATTGTTGACTGCGTTTACTGAAACTTATGGCTTGACTAATTTTGGGTTCATAAATATTTTATTTTTCTGTGTTATTACTTTTATGTTTTAATTTCATGCACTGACGCGTTCCAGGTCCTTGGATATTTGCTTCTAAATTTGGTCCTACGTAACTTGACGTGTACATAAATAAGTAAATAACTAAAATGAGTGAATGTGGCAAGTTTGTTTCCAAGTAAAACACGCAACGCATACCGCCTACATTTTCCCCGTTGGGCAACAATTTTCTGTGACATACAAATATGAAAATAAATAGGGGAAAGAAATCAGTCTGAATACAATTACTCTCTGCCGGCTGAAGTGGCCGTGCGGTTCTAGGCGCTGCAGTCTGGAACCGCGAGACCGCTACGGTCGCAGGTTCGAATCCTGCCTCGGGCATGGATGTGTGTGATGTCCTTAGGTTACTTAGGTTTAACTAGTTCTAAGTTCTAGGGGACTAATGACCTGAGAAGTTGAGTCTCATAGTGCTCAGAGCCATTTGAACCACAATTACTCTCTGTCGAGTCGCGGAAGGTCACATTCCCTTATAGCCGAGATATTCAGAAAATATCCCTTAAGAAATAAATTAAAATAAAGCACGGGTTCGCTCTGCTTTATTCAGAAAACTTCAGTTGTCCTTATCAATGAAAGGAAAAATGTTCCAAGGTACTAAGCAACACCATATTGTGAAACTTCCTGACAGATTAAAACTGTGTGCCAGACCGAGACTCGAACTCGGGTCCTTTGCCTTTCGCGGGTAAGTGCTCTACCGACTGAGCTACCCAAGCACGCCTCGCTTGTCGGAGGCTCAATTTCAGGTAAACCAAAGGGCAGGCTACGACTTAGTTTTTGTGTAGTGGGAAACTGTTGTTTACAAAAGACAATTTTAGGCAGTTTGTTGACTGCTGTTCTTGTGTACCATACCGGTATCAAGACACCGATCGTACTCAAAGAAGGGCTGCAGTAATAATGACTTGCTTTTATGACCAGTGAAGAGGACTTTTTTTTTTATTTGTGGTAAGTTACTACGGAACCTAACTGCTGAGGTCATCGGTCCTTCGGCTTACACACTGCTTAATCTAAATTACTTACGCTAAGGACAACACACACACACACACACACACACACCCATTCCCCAGAGAGGACTCGAAGGTCCGAAGGTTGGAGCCGGGCGAACCGTGACGAGGCGCCGAAGACGGCGCGGCTACCCCGAGCGGTAGTGGAGTAACAGATATACTGAATGATCTTAAGAAGGGACACATTCGAACGAAGACGCGATATATGTTCCTACAACCTGTTTATAAAATTCAATAACTGTTTTCGAGGATCCACTCCGTAGAGCTTATGCAGAGGGATGCAAACCCAAATTATTCCAACTTTTCACCCTTGTGAAACCCTCCTACACGTCTTGTAACACTTTACTGCAAGTTAAAACAAAATTGAAAACAAGATTCGCCCTGATCTAATACTGATTTTTAAATACTTTGGATAACACAATCTGACTACCAAAATTTGAGCAAAGCCCGAGTAAAACCTTTCAGAGCATCGGGCTAATTTTGTGTACTCTATTCTGACTGGAACATTGCGTATCCTCGCTTCCTAAACAAAGACCAGAGTTGTAATTAATTGTCCGCAGCTCGTGGTCGTGCGGTAGCGTTCTCGTTTCCCACGCCCGGGTTCCCGGGTTCGATTCCCGGCGGGGTCAGGGATTTTCTCTGCCTCGTGATGACTGGGTGTTGTGTGACGTCCTTAAGGTAGTTAAGTTTAAGTAGTTCTAAGTTCTAGGGGACTGATGACCATAGATGTTAAGTCCCATAGTGCTCAGAGCCATTTGAACCATTTGTAATTAATAGTAGCTTTTAGCCTAGACTCGTGTGGTGCAGATGCACTTGCCATTTTCTATAAATACCTTTCCATAACTATTGTATCATGAGCTGTGATGGACCAAAAAATTATCAAACTGCTACTCCAAGCTGCGTCTTTGGTTCTGTACCACAGCGTCGTTGCCTGATGGCTGAAAAGCTTACGAAAAATAGGAGACGTGTGCATTGCAAAGTGAGAAGGTGCTTCAGTTTCAGAGTAAACCTCACAGGAAAATGTAGTTAGTTGCCATGAGGTGTCAGAGCGAAAACCACGTGGCGATATGGATTGACAAAGATTTTTGTTTACTTTAATGAATACACTACTGGCCATTAAAATTGCTACACCACGAAAATGACGTGCTGCAAACGCGAAATTTAACCGACTGGAATAGGATGCTGTGATATACAAATGATTAGCTTTCCACAGCATTCACACAAGGTTGGCGCCGGTGGTGAACCCTACAACGTGCTGACATGAGGAAAGTTTCAACCGATTTCTCACACACAAACAGCAGTTGACGGGCGTTGCCTGGTGAAACGTTGTTGTGATGCCTCATGTAAGGAGGAGAAATGCATACCATCACGTTTCCGACTTTGATAAAGGTCGGATTGTAGCCTATCGCGATTGCGGTTTAACGTATCGTGACATTTCTGCTCGCGTTGCTCGAGATCCAATGACTGTTAGCAGAATATGGAATCGGTGGGTTCAGGAGGGTAATACGGAACGCCGTGCTGGATCCCAACGGCTTCGTATTACTAGCAGTCGAGATCACAGGCATCTTATCCGCATGGCTGTAACGGATCGTGCAGCCACGTCTCGATCCCTGAGTTAACAGATGGCGACGTTTGCAAGACAACAACCGTCTGTACAAACAGTTCGACGACGTTTGCAGCAGCATGGACTATCAGTTCATGGCTGCGGTTACCCTTGACGCTCCATCACAGACAGGAGCGTCTGCGATGGTGTACTCAACAACGAACCTGGGTGCACCAATGGCGAAACGTTATTTTTTCAAATGAATCCAGGTTCTGTTTATAACATCATGATGGTCGCATCCGTGTTTGGCGACATCGCGGTGAACGCACATTGGAAGCGTGTATTTGTCATCGCCATACTGGCGTATCGTCCGGCGTGATGGTACGGGGTGCCATTGGCTACACGTCTCTGTCACCTCTTGTTCGCATTGTCGGCACTTTGAACAGTGGACGTTACATTTCAGATGTGTTACGACCCGTGGCTGTACCCTTCATTCGATCCCTCCGAAACCCTACATTTCAGCAGGATAATACACGACCGCATACTGCAGGTCCTGTGCGGGCCTTTCTGGATACAGAAAATGTTCGACTGCTGCCCTGGCCAGCACATTCTCCAGATCTCTCATCAACTGAAAACGTCTGCTCCATGGTGGCCGAGCAACTGGCTCGTCACAATACGCCAGTCACTACTCATGATGAACTGTGGTACCGTGTTGAAGCTGCATGGGCAGCTGTACCTGTACACGTCATCCAAACTATTTGACTCAATGCCCAGGCGTATCAAGGCCGTTATTACGGCCAGAGGTGGTTGTTCTGGGTACTGATTTCTCACTATCTATGCACCCAAATTGCGTGAAAATGTAATCACATGTCAGTTCTAGTATAATACATTTGTACAATGAATACCCGTTTATCATCTGCATTTCTTCTTGGTGTAGCAATGGTCAGTAGTGTTCATACGAAAACCTGAGAAAATGAATTCCACCATATTATAAAATAAATAGTACAGAAATAGTAGTCCCTAACGGACAACAGAGGTCACCAATACCTGGGAATCACCATTTGATAAACTCAATCATCCGATAATATCTATAAGGAGATCTACATACTTTTTCCAATATTTTATAAGAGAGAAAGCGACATACCGTGCGTCATTTCTACTGAAGTTTGTTAAATTTGTAACCGGATATCAGCACCAAGGTGTGCACGTTTGTTCCACTAGCTCAAAAGGGAATGAGAAAGTCCTGTAGCAATTCGCCAAACAGGTGGCGATGTTGGTCTGAATTCTCACTATCTGAAAATATAGTTAAAGCACGAGATCCACAAGTGGTTGGTTGGTTTGGGGAAGGAGACCAGACAGCGAGGTCATCGGTCTCATCGGATTGGGGAAGGATGGGGAAGGAAGTCGGCCGTGCCCTTTGAAAGGAACCATCCCGGCATTTGCCTGGAGCGATTTAGGGAAATCACGGAAAACCTAAATCAGGATGGCCGGACGCGGGATTGAACCGTCGTCCTCCCGAATGCGAGTCCAGTGTCTAACCACTGCGCCGCCTCGCTCGGTTTTTCCACAAGTGGCTTATGAATGAATAGCAGTAGTCTTACCTATTTGTAACAGGCAGCTTTCTGAAGAACCGAAATCCCTCACCTTCCTCCAGAAATGTGAACTAGACCAGAGAAGGAACCAGACGCAAGTCTACAACTTCTTCCTTTCATGGCACGTCGGTGTAAATGAATCTGGCGGACTGCTGTCCTGCTGGCTCGCATCTGTCAAAGTACTTCAGCTGACAAGAGGTGAAACGCCATGCAGTGTAGGGACCTTTGGTACCTGCCTAATCGGCTAATCGTATACTCCGTGCAAGCTCGTTCGGCACGGGGAATACAATTTGTGAAGCATATCGGAGCACGTGGCGCCAAGGTCTTTGAAGTTGCCACTCATTTCACGGTGATGCGCAGTGTACACATGCACTCATTTCTCTCCTTTTTAATCCTGAAATTATGCGCTTACTTCAGGAACATTAAATCCATAGACGAGACAAGTACCGCATGCTTATGTTTGAGGTGGCAGCAGTGTTGGAAAACAACCATGTGTAAGTAGGCTGTATAGGTTTTTATGTTGGTAACGCCATTAAACAGCCTACGTAAACATGGAAGCACACGACCACGGATGGCTACTGGTACATTTGTCAGTGCACACATATTATACGGTGCCTTCAGCATCGGCTCAGGGCACAGCCTTCCGCCCGTAAATCTGGCGTCGTATTTATAGACGGACGGCGCCGATATTAATGCACAAGGCTCGCTTAGAAGCATTTTTAGAGGTTGTAAGCAGAGAAGCTATCAGCAGAACTACCGTTGGTTTGCCGGGGGACCAATGCTAGCTTGACAGGGCACTTTTGTAAGAATTTGTTGTTGTCTCATTATGTTTTCCCACAGATTAACCTGTTAATGTAATTAGTCTCACACACATATTGTGTAATACAGCCAAGAAAGAAGTGGCCACCTAATAATTGGTTCGACTGTATCGTGAGTATTGTATGACAGTTTTGGACCCTACCAGTTTACATTATTAAAAGAGATAGAGAATATCCCAAGAAGGACGGCGCGTTTCGTTGCCGTTCCATTTAGAAAGTGCGAAATCTTTACGGAAATATTCAATAAAACTCTCGTGCGAGCGAGACGTTGTGCAGCAGAGCAAGGTGCAGTGTTGAAATACCGATAGTTGACGTTCCAACAAGCATCAGGAATCATATTATTTTCTCAGATTTACATTTTTCGAAATGACCATGCGGAGGAAATTACGGAAGTCAGAGCTCAAACTAAGGGTTCCCCAAAGTCGTCTTTATTTATTTATTTTTATTTATTTATTTATTGTTCCGTGGGACCACATTAAGTAGAAGTCTCCATGGTCATGGAACGAGTCAGTACATGAAATTACAACACGATTGTAGAAACAGATAAAATGAAATATAAGAAACATATTCAGTTGTAGATTGTAGAAAGAGATAAAATGAAATATAAGAAACATATTCAGGCGACACGTCGTTAGTTTAAATAAAGAAAATCAAGAATGTAACACTGGAATTTGCTTAATTTTTTAGCTCTTCCAGGAGCTCCTCGACAGAGTAGAAGGAGTGAGCCATGAGGAAACTCTTCAGTTTAGACTTAAAAGCGTTTGGGCTACTGCTAAGATTTTTGAGTTCTTGTGGTAGCTTATTGAAAATGGATGCAGCAGAATACTGCACTCCTTTCTGCACAAGAGTCAAGGAAGTGCATTCCACATGCAGATTTGATTTCTGCCTAGTATTAACTGAGTGAAAGCTGCTAACTCTTGGGAATAAGCTAATATTGCTAACAACAAACGACATTAAAGAAAATATATACTGTGAGGGCAATGTCAAAATTCCCAGACTATTGAATAGGGGTCGACAAGAGGTTTTCGAACTTACACCACACATAGCTCGAACAGCCCGTTTTTGAGCCAAAAATACCCTTTTTAAATCAGAAGAATTACCCCAAAAAAATAATACCATATGACATAAGCGTATGAAAATATGCGAAGTAGACTACTTTTCGTGTTGAAATGTCACTTATTTCAGATACTGTTCTAATGGTAAATAAAGCGGCATTTAGTTTCTGAACAAGATCCTGAACATGGGCTTTCCACAACAGCTTAGTATCTATCCGTACGCCTAGGAACTTGAACTGTTCCGTTTCGCTTATAATATGCCCATTCTGTCTGATTAAAATATCAGTTCTTGTTGAATTGTGAGTTAGAAACTGTAAAACCTGAGTCTTACTGTGATTTAGCATCAAATTATTTTCCACAAGCCACGAACTTATTTCATGAACTACATTATTTGATAATGTATCAATATTACACACAAGATCCTTCACTACCAAGCTAGTGTCATCAGCAAACAGAAATATTTTTGAATCACCTGTAATACTAGAAGGCATATCCAGCACCGATCCTTGGGGAACGCCCCATTTAACAGTGCCCCATTGGGACTGAACATCATTACCACTCTCAATATTGCGGAGAATTACCTTCTGCTTTCTGTTCTTAAAGTAAGAGGCGAACCAATTGTAAGCTACTCCCCTTACTCCATAATGGTCCAACTTCTGCAGTAATATTTTGTGATCAACACAGTCAAAAGCCTTCGTTAAATCAAAGAAAACACCTAACGTTCGCAACCTTTTATTTAATCCGTCCAAAACCTCACAGAGAAAAGAGACTACAGCATTTTCAGTTGTTAATCCATTTCTAAAACCAAACTGTACATTTGAAAGCAAATTATGTGAATTTAAATGCTGCAGTAACCTTGTATATACAACCCTCTCGATAACTTTAGCAAACACAGATGGAATAGAAATAGGTCTATTATTATCAACATTATCCCTGTCTCCCTTTTTATAAAGTGGCTTCACTACCGACTACTTTAAACGGTCAGGAAACCGACCACCCGTAAAGGAAAAGTTACAGATATGGCCAAGTACTGGGCTAACGTACATGGAACAATACTTCAGTATTCTGCTAGTGCTTTCCCGTGCACTATTGACGAATGGACCAGAAAGGGAGAGAAATGATACTGAAACAAAACGCATCCTCTGCCATTCACTTTACGTTGGATTGGCCGATATTATGTTGCTCTGTGGGTCATATGAGAATGTAATATAATACACTAAATACTCGGTGGAAATGAAAGAATGTGCTGCACCATGCTGCCAGAGGTCTTCCATCGCGTACGTCACACAGCGTGAGCACACAGTGACTACGGAGCCATATGGGGCTGGCCCCGCAACACGAGGCAGCTGAAGACATGGGAAAATCAGCCAATCAGCGAACAGTTACTGTGCGTCGTTACGGTGTCATTCATTACAACATGGACCAGAGACCACATTTGGAGGACTTCGAAGCAGGAAGAAACATAGAGAAACTGGAAGAATGATGAAATACATTACAGGCCATTAAAATTGATACACGAAGTAGAAATGCAGATGATAAACGGGTATTCATTGGACAAATATATTATACTAGAACTGACGTGTGACTACATTTTGACGCAATTTGGGTACATAGATCCTGACAAATCAGTACCCAGAACAACCACCTCTGGCCTTGATAAGCCTGGGCATTGAGTCAAACAGAGCTTGGATGGCGTGTACAGGTACAGCTGCCCATGCACCTTTAACACGATACCACAGTTCATCAAGAGCAGTGACCGACATATTGTGACGAGCCAGTTGCTCGGCCACCATTGACCGGACGTTTTCAATTGGTGAGAGATCTTGCCAGGGCAGCAGTCAAATATTTTCTGTATCCAGAAAGGCCGGTACAGGACTTGCAACATGCTGTCGTGCATTACCCTGCTGAAATGTAGGGTTTTGCAGGAATGGAATGGAGAGCCACGGGTCGTAACACATCTGGAATGTAACGTCCACTGTTCAAAGTGCCGTCAATGCGAACAAGAGCTGACCGAGACGTGTAACCAATGGCAACCCATGCCATCATGTCGGGTGATACGCCAGTATGGCGCTGACGAATACACGCTTGTAATGTGCGTTCACCGCGATGTCGCCAAACACGGATGCGACCATCATGATGCTGTAAACAGAACCTGGTTTCATCCGAAAAAATGACGTTTTGCCATTCGTGCACCCTGGTTCGTCGTTGAGCACACCATCCTAGGCACTCCTGTCTGTGATGCAGCGTCGCGATACGATAAACCGCAGTCGCGATAGGCCACAATCCGACCTTTATCAAAGTCGGAAAGGTGATGATACGCATTTCTCCTCTTTACACGAGGCCTCACAACAACGTTTCACCATGTAACGCCGGTCAACTGATGTTTGTGTAGGAGAAATCTGTTGGAAACTTTCCTCATGTCAGCACGTTGTAGGTGTCGCCACCGGCACCAACCTTGTGTGAATGCTCTGAAAAGCTAATCATTTGCATATCACAGTATCTTCTTCCTGTCAGTTAAATTTCGCGTCTGTAGCACGTCATGTTCGTGGTGTAGCAATTTTAATGGCCAGTAGTATACAAGTAGGATAGCCCAACATTGTTGAGCGTTCCGAACCACAGGCAGGCCTGCTTGAAGGAGAGGAGGTGCTCGACCACGCTCATCTACACTAACAGATGGCCACTGCATTGTGCAACTGGTGAAAAGGATCTCACAGCAAACAACGGGTGCACTTGCAACCATATGTAACAGGACTGCAAGGCATGCAACCTCAAGCCCCGCAGAGGGACAGCGACTGCATGGGAGTGGCCACTTTGCAAGACGAACAGTAAGTCGTATTTCGTTGACACATGCACATTGTCGGCACCGTTCGCGATACGCACAGTAGCATAGGGATTGAACCAATGTTCTCTTTTCGGATGAGACCAGATTCAGTCTGGCTAGCGATTTTCGATGTACCCTCATATGGCGAGAGGTTGGAAAACGTAATGCACCCGGGAATATTGCCGAACGTAATTGTTCTGGTTGTGTTATGCTGTGCGGAGGCATGATGTTGCATGGGTGTACTGACCTAATCTTTGAACATGGCAGACTCACAGATCGAGGTTACTATGACGCTATATTCCCCCGCCACGTGCGTCTTTTTAGGCGTGTTTTTGGCCCAGACTTCAATTCTATGGATGACAGTGAGCGATCACATCAAACAGCACACGTGGGGGCGCTGTTGGAACGAGAGTACATTCGGCTAGTGGACTGACTTTCCGTTTCCCCGCACCCATCTAGCGTATGTGGGATACGGTGGAGAGACGTATTGCCACACGTCCACACTCACCGTCGACCATCCAGGGTTGCCAACTACACTCATGGAGGAATGGAACTTCCTACCACAACAACGCCTTACCAATCTTGTGTGGGAGCCCGCTGCCAGGATTTCATTTCCATCCGTTGTAATCACACACCTTACTAAGGACCATGACCCTCCTTGTATAATTTCCGGGGAACCCTCACAGCCAGCCGGTCTGGCCGAGCGGTTCTAGGCGCTTCAGTCTGGAACCGCGCGACCGCTATGGTCGCAGGTTCAAATCCTGCCTCGGGCATGGATGTGTGTGATGTCCTTAGGTTAGTTAGGTGTAAGTAGTTCTGTTCTAGAGGACTGATGACCTCAGATGTTAAGTCCCATAGTGCTCAGAGCCATTTGAACCATCACAAATCGCGGTGACTTCAGTGTAATTATTTAATTATTGTGGTTGAATAGAGATGCTATTTCTGTTTGTCTCATTGCGTATTTATTTAAGTTACCTCATTACTGTACTGTAGCAGTTTTTTTTCCAGTGGTTCAAGTTTCAACGAGCTATGTTACTTGCCAATGAAATGTCATACGACCGGTAAGTTCTTCCTGAAGTTCTGCACACCGTAGTAGATCAGTGTGTAGAAGTGAATACGCGTGGCTGATGGGACGCCTGCCCAGGGATTTTGAAGTCCGCTAGGAAGGTACTGGAGTAACAAGTAAGTTATCAAACAATTACGTCTTTACCTCACTCTACTACTGCACAGGGAGAAAGTCACTCTGTAGTGTAAAACAGAGTAATTATAGAAACTTCTGGCAGATTGTGTGCCGGACCGAGACACGAACTCGGACCTTTGCCTTTCGTGGGCAAGTGCTTCGCAGGAGAACATCTGTGAAGTTTGGAAGGTAGGAGACGAGGTACTGGCGGAAGTAAAGCTGGGAGGAGGTGGCGTGAGTCTTGCTTGGGTAGCTCAGTCGGTAAAGCACTTGCCCGCGAAAGGCAAAGGTCCAGAGTTCGAGTCTCGGTCCGGCACAGAGTTATAATCTGCCAGAAAGTTTCAAAATCAGCGCACACTTCGCTGCAGAGTGAAAACGTCATTCTAAAGTAATTATACTTGCACGACACACACAATATCATCATCGCCAACCATTTGGCATTCCTTGTTGGTTTAACATCTCTTTACATTTCTCCATTAATTACAATTTTCAGCTACATGAATTAATTCTTTCACTTTTGATACCTGCAGTCATCCATCCAATTGCGATTAGAGCGTAGACTTGATCTTATCTTCTACAAAATGAAAAAGAATATCCTTGATCAATTACTGTCTAATCACCTGATTGATGCCCTGCGCACCTGCATTACATTTTCATTTCAGTCATAACTAAATCGTTTATTTCAGACACTTGTTAAGTGATATTTTTTCACAAAATAGTGTTCTCACAGAATCGATAACCCATTCCGTAAAGATGAATTTTAGTGGAGAAACCCGCCAGCTGTCCTTGCATCTCATGAGTTATTACGCAAACATAGATGGAGTTTAGTGCGGAAACGCAGCAAGTGATATCTCACAACTTGTTTCTGCAGTAAAATAACACGTCCGTTGTCAACACTGCACTGTTAGTGACTTCGGATATTACTATTTTCCAAGTTACACCACCTGTCTTTTGCCGTCATTCTACACCAGTCATTTAGTGAGTTGTTGCATCCAGGTTAACCTAGTGTTCTTTTAATAACTAGTGTTGCTCTAATTTTATACCCTTTTGCAGTTAGTTTGCTGTGTCTAATATCAGCTGTGAGGATGAAGATCAAGCAAACCGGAACCGTGGTGTTAATAATGA
The DNA here is from genome assembly GCF_023898315.1 of Schistocerca nitens. NCBI lineage: Eukaryota > Metazoa > Arthropoda > Insecta > Orthoptera > Acrididae > Schistocerca > Schistocerca nitens. The sequence continues at coordinate 430,806,154 of NC_064622.1, forward strand.
AGACAATTACATACGAAATGTTATAGAAACTACAAAGGTAAGACGGTGCCAACGAAATGCAGTTTCTTGATCGATGACGAAAAAAACATTAAAATTGGAACTGTTTCTTTTTTTGACTAGATATTAAAAATTTCAAGTCAAATATTTGCGAGCATTAATAAAGTAAAGGAAATATATTGTAGGGTTATAAGAACAGAAGGTCAGTGTCACCCTGATGCTGTTGCAACTGAACGGTCAAATAAAATAACTGGAGATGATTGCTTATAACACTGTGTTCGTTTTATCTTCATTTAAAAGCAGAATACAGCACCAAAATTAATTATTTAGCTTTCTAAATACGTTTATTTTAGAAAAACAACCTTTTACGTCAGAAACTCGTTACTGAAGTAATTACATTTTTCTAAATTAAGAAATAATTATTACAATTTAGCTATAGGAAATATCTACTTCTAAAGCATGTTATCTACTACCCCAAAGTTTCTAAAGCCAAATAGAGTGTTATTATTAACAATAGAATGCTATCTTTGGTTTCCCGAATGATTCGAACAGTACACTTAACTGCTTCGGAAATGAACTGTTCAGTTACGTCTTTCATTCCAGCCTACTCATCTGTCTCCAGTCCATCCTAATAATATCTTACACGCACCTCACGCATTGCTCATTGAATGATCCCCAGTTTTGAGCGGTTTTTAAGATTAAAATTTACATCTCCTTGCAGTTCACAGTTCTTGCAGAATTCGCTCTTCAGAATGTCTGAGGCTTGGTTTTGAAAATTATTTATCAAGCTATTTTTACTCCTCCATTCTTTCTTTTCCCGTCCATTCAGTCATTCTCTTCAATCGTATTATCACCTGTATCCGGGTCTTCATAGCGTAGTTGTATAATCTAGTTTCCGACGCCCTGAATATGCATCATTTCTGTTAATCATTTCTGAAGACTGACATCGTCATTTCCTCACGCCGACGCAGACCAGTGCCAAGTAAGCCAGTATTCTGATCTTCCTAATATTACATCAGTTATATTTATCATCGAGGAAAGAATAAATGTTAGCAATTATTTTTGCAAATTAAATATGTGAACAACGAACAATGAAAGAGATAATTTTGCTAACTAAAGGAAACTTTTTTGTCAGGTATGTAGTGTTCCTAGCGAAGAATATAGGTTACATTACAGTTTATAATTACGGGATTGTGATTTAGCACACACTTTTGTGTAACTTATCCTTTTTCTCCCTGTTGGCTCATGTGTAAGCACTAAATGAACACAATGTAAGTTTTGAAATAAATCTATATCACCAAGTTTTGTCCTAAATGTGCAGTCAGTAAACATTCCATACCACCTTATAAAATAATTAGGGGAAAGCGTTATATTGTGGAGCACTTTTCAGAGCAGAAATTTCTCCCTTGAATCAAGGTTTTTCCCAAATGTAAAAAGATATTCTATTCAAATTTAAAGCCGTTGCAAATCTTGTCAGTACTGTATTTAGTGTGCTACCTATTACATTATTACTCTACTACATACCAGGTTTTAAATTTCCAGGGGCAGATGTGGATTCTGACCACAATCTGTTGGTTATGAACTGTAGATTAAAACTGAAGAAACTGCTAAAAGGTGGGAATTTAAGGAGATGGGACCTGGATAAACTGACTAAACCAGAGGTTGTACAGAGTTTCAGGGAGAGCATAAGGGAACAATTGACAGAAATGGGGGAAAGAAATACAGTAGAAAAAGAATGGGTAGCTTTGAGAGATGAAGTAGTGAAGGCAGCAGAGGATGAAGTAGGTAAAAAGACGAGGGTTAGTAGAAATCCTTGGGTAACAGAAGAAACATTGAATATAATTGATGAAAGGAGGAAATATAAAGGTGCAGTAAATGAAGCAGGCGAAAAGGAATACAGACGTCTCAAAAATGAGATCGACAGGAAGTGCAAAATGGCTAAGCAGTGATGGCTAGAGGACCAATGTAAGGATGTAGAAGCTCATCTCATTAGGGGTAAGATAGTGACTGCCTACAGGAAAATTATAGAGACCTTTGGAGGAAAGAGAAACACTTGTATGAATATCAAGAGCTCAGATGGAAACCCACTTCCAAGGAAAGAAGGGAAAGCAGAAAGGTGGAGGGGGTATATAGAAAGTCTATACAAAGGCGATGTACTTGAGGACAATATTATGGAATTGGAAGAGGATGTAGATGAAGATGAAATAGGAGGTACGATACTGCGTGAAGAGTTTGACAGAACACTGAAAGACCTGAGTCGAAACAAGGCCCCGGGAGTAGACAACAGTCCACTAGAACTACCGACGGCCTTGGGAGAACCAGTTCTGACAAAACTCTACCATCTGGTGAGCAAGACCTATGAGACAGGCGAAATACCCTCACACTTCAAGAAGAATATAATAATTCCAATCCCAGAGAAAGCAGGTGTTGACAGGTGTGAAAATTACCGAACTATCAGTTTAATAAGTCACGGATGCAAAATACTAACGCGAATTCTTTACAGACGAATGGAAAAACTGGTAGAAGCCGACCTCGGGGAAGATCAGTTTGGATTCCGTAGAAATATTCCAACACGTGAGGCAATATTGACCTTACGACTCATCTTAGAAGCTAGATTAAGGAAAGGCAAACCTACGTTTCTAGAATTTGTAGACTTACAGAAAGCTTTTGACAATGTTGACTGGAATACTCTCTTTCAAATTCTGAAGGTGGCAGGGGTAAAATACAGGGAGCGAAAGGCTTTTCACAACTTGTACAGAAACCAGATGGCAGTTATAAGAGTCGAGGGGCATGAAAGGGAAGCAGTCGTTGGGAAAGGAGTGGGACAGGGTTGTAGCCCCTCCCCGATGTTATTCAATCTGTATATTGAGCAAGCAGTAAAGGAAACAAAAGAAAAATTCGGAGTAGGTATTAAAATCCATGGAGAAGAAATAAAAACTTTAAGGTTTGCCGATGACATTGTAATTCTGTCAGAGACAGCAAAGAAGGGCAGTTGAACAGAATGGGTAGTGTCTGAAAAGGAGGATGTAAGATGAACATCAACAAAAGCAAAACGAGGATAATGGAATGTAGTCGAATTAAGTCGAGTGATGCTGAGGGAATTAGATTAGGAAATGAGACACTTAAAGTAGTAAAGGAGTTTTGCTATTTCGGGAGCAAAATGATGATGGTCGTAGTAGAGAAGATATAAAATGTACACTAACAATGGCAAGAAAAGCGTTTCTGAAGAAGATAAATTTATTAACATCGAGTATAGATTTAAGTGTCAGGAAGTCGTTTCTGAAAGTATTTGTATGGAGTGTAGCCATGTATGGAACTGAAACATGGACGATAACTAGTTTGGACAAGAAGAGAATAGAAGCTTTCTAAATGTGGTGCTACAGAAGAATGCTGAAGATTAGATGGGCAGATCATATAACTAATGAGGAGGTACAGAATAGGATTGGGGAGAAGTTTGTTGCACAACTTGACTAGAAGAAGGGATCGGTTGGTAGGACATGTTCTGAGGCATCAAGGGATCATAAATTTAGTATTGGAGGGCAGTGTGGAAGGTAAAATTCGTAGAGGGAGACCAAGAGATGAATACGCTAAACAGATACAGAAGGATGTAGGTTGCAGTAGGTACTGGGAGATATAGAAGCTTGCACAGGAGAGCTGCATCGAACCAGTCTCAGGACTGAATACCACAACAACATACTAATAGTCGATAAGTGTCATCAAATAAAGCAGAAGTACTAGCAAAAATAAGTTACAAGTTAAGTACACTTTGAGGTCGAAGCTATTGGAAACTAGCTCAAATTACCATTTTCAAGGATATCGCATGTTCCATGGTAAAAGACCTTCTCCTCTATCGAGGTACGCAATGTTGCACGAGTGCCGAAGTATGGCTATACCGTCCAGAAGTTATATAACTAGTGTGGTGTCACCGCTAGACACCACACTTGCTAGGTGGTAACTTAAATCGGCCGCGGTCCTGTAGTACATGTCGGACCCGCGTGTCGCCACTGTGTATTCGCAAACGTAGCGCCACCACAGGGCAGGTCACAAGACACGGACTTGACCTCGCCCCAGTTGTACGGACGACATAGCTTGCGACTAGACCTACCAAGTATTCCTCTCATTTGCCGAGAGACAGATTAAATAGCCTTCAGCTAGTCCATCGCTACTACCTAGCAAGGCGCCATGTGTATCATTGCTAATTGCTTACTACTATGCAAGAGATGTATTTCAACAAGAACAAGACTACATTAAAAGTTAAGTAATCTACCCAATACGTTCTTTTCTTTATAGTTTTTCATCCAGTCTCCTGTTTCAGAATTTACGCCCGTCTGCGTTAGTTTCGCGTGCACCTAGCCACTCATTGTGTCGAGACCTTAGGGAATCGACACAACAATATTTTGGCGCCGAGGAGTGGTGCCGCGCCCACGTTGCAGTCTTTGTGTTATACTTGCTCTAATTTGTTTGTGTCATGGCTTCGCCGCATTCTCCAGATGTACTGTCCGAATTTTTTCGCTTGCAGAATCAGCAGACGCAGGCGTTATTGGAAGCCCTTGGACAGCTCGTCCAGGGTCAACGTGCGCTGCAAACCGATGCGGCGGCAGCCGCTTCTTCGCTACCGCAGCCACACAACGCTGTCGCACCGCCATTTAGGCCCTTCGAGGCCACAACCGAAAGCTGGACTGAGTGGGCCGATCAGTTCAACTTCCACCTCACTGCTTATGGAATTCAAGGTAAAGAGCGGCAGCCGTTTTTGCTTTCTTGTGTCGGTGTGTCTACCTACCGGGTGATAGTGAAATTGTTTCCCCGACGCGACGTAGCAACTCTGACCTACGAGGAAATTTTGTCGGCTTTAGATGCCTATTTCAAAGAAACGGTTAATGTAGTTGCAAAACGGTATACGTTCTTTCGTACAAAACGTACGGCCGGTCAGACTAATAGGGAGTGGGTAGCAACTTTGCAAGGCCTTACTAGAGACTGCGCGTTTGCCTGTGAATGTGGCCTCCCATATTCAGATACTATGGTGCGTGATGCAATTGCACAGAACGTTTCTGATGTTCGCATAAGGGAACAGATTTTGAAGCTAGTTAATCCCTCCCTGCAACAAGTGATAGACATATTGGACAGGCAAGACACACTTGACTTTGCTCAGGCATCATTTGAAACTTCGCCAGCCGTGTGTCACATTAATCGGCCCGTCCGGCCCGCTGCACGGGACGCTAAGCGGCCCTCGCGCCCGACTTCGCTGCGGCCGCCTAGCTTGCAACCACGTGCGCCGCGTAAGCAAGCAAATGCAGTGAAATCTTGCCCGCGGTGTGCAACTAGACATTCGCGTGAAAATTGCCCGTCACGCCAAGCTATTTGCTTTTACTGTCAAAAGGAAGGACATGTACAAAGTGTTTGCCAGAAAAAGCTTAGATCAGACACTCGCAATACTTCCAGGCCTTTTGCTTCGCGCCGGAATCGAACCCAGGACAATCAGGCTCGTGGACCTTCGCCCATGGACATTCATGTAGTTCATGCCCACCCGTCCAGTGACACTTTAGCTAACAGTGACTGTGTTCGTCCCACCCAAAGTGTGCGTCGACGTCGCCGGAAATCCCGTAAAGTTGCAAGTGCTTCTGGACCTGTATCAGTTCAAATTGCACGAGACAGTCGCTCTTGTCGTCAACAGGACAATAAACTTTTTGTGGACTTAGACTTTGCAGGAAAAGTGATACCATTCCAGCTCGATACCGGAGCTGCAGTTTCCTTGCTCAATCACGACACGTACAAACAACTGGGCGCCCCGCCATTGCGTGCCGCAAATGTTACGTTAACTAGTTACTCAGGACAGCATCTACCTGTGTTAGGACAGTGCAGCCTTCTTGCAACATACAAGGGCCAAACAAAACTTGTATCATTTTACGTTCTTCGTTCTTCTAGTGCAGTGAACTTGTTTGGTTTAGATTTGTTTCAATTGTTTAATGTGTCTATAGTAAATCAGGTCCTATCAGTGAATCAGACTGTGCCTTCCGCCAGTGTTTCTAGTCTTTGTGAAGAATTTGCAGACATTTTTGCACCGGGCCTTGGTTGCGCTAAGAACTATGAAGCACATTTGGAATTGAAAGACAACGCGCAACCGAAATTTTTCAGAGCGCGCAATGTTCCCCACGCATTGCGTGATGAGGTCGCAAGAACATTGGCCGAGTTAGAATCTCAAGGTGTACTTGAACGTGTGCAGGCTTCTCTCTGGGCCTCACCCTTAGTAATTTTGCCAAAACCTTCCGGAAAATTGAGACTTTGCGTGGACTTCAAGGCAACTGTGAATCCACAACTTGTGACTGCTACTTTTCCTTTGCCCCGCCCGGAAGATCTTTTTGACAAACTGTGCCCGGGAAAGTATTTTTCAAAATTGGACCTCGCAGATGCGTACTTGCAAATACCTGTGGACGAAGAATCCCAGCGCGTCTTGGTGGTAAACACACATCTTGGCTTGTATCGCTTCAAAAGACTGCCATTCGGGTGTGCATCCGCCCCTGCTTTATTTCAGCAATATTTACAAACTATTTGTGCGTCGGTCCCTACTGCTGCGAACTATCTGGACGATATTGTGATCTCAGGACAGACAGAAGCCGAACATTTGCAGAATCTCCGAACATTATTTCAGGTCTTGCGTCAGAATGGGCTTCGCTTGAGGAAGGACAAATGTGTGTTTTTTGCTCGTGACTTACCGTACCTGGGCCATGTCATAAACGCCCAAGGTATACATCCGAGTCCAGAGCACCTTCGTGCCATTCAGGACTTGCCGTCACCGCAGAACTTAACACAGCTACAGAGTGTGCTGGGTACGGTACATTATTATCATCGATTTGTGCGCAATGCTTCTTCCATTTCAGCTCCGCTTCATCGCTTACGCCGTAAAGGTGTTCCGTTCGTCTGGACGACGGAATGCGAACGCGCCTTTCGCCAGTTGAAATCGGCGTTGCTTTCAAATACTTGCCTTACGCCATTCGATCCCCGAAAACCCCTTTTGTTGATGGTAGATGCATCGGATTTCGGGATCGGTGCTGTGCTTGCGCACAAGGATGGCTCGCATGATCGCCCTATTGCCTTTGCGTCCAAATTGCTCTCATCTGCGCAAAGAAATTATTCACAAATAGAGAAAGAAGCTTTAGCTCTAGTGTTTGGTGTTACCAAGTTCCATGACTTCTTGTATGGTCGTCACTTTACAATCATCACGGACCACAAACCTTTGACATCGCTTTTTCATCCGAACAAACCTGTACCTCCACGTACAGCGCAGAAATTCATTCGCTGGTCTCTTTTTCTCTCGCAGTACCGCTACGATATCTTGTATCGGTCCACTGCTAAGCAAGGCAACGCTGATGCGTTGTCCCGTTTGCCTGTTGCTGAGGATAAAGCATTCGATTCTTCCGAACTTGCTTGCATGTTCATAGATTCGGAAGCCGATGACGTGGTCGCATCGTTTCCGTTTGATTTTCGTCGTGTAGCTACTGCCACAGCTGCTGACCCTGTCCTTGCTCCCGTTTTGCGTTTTGTTGCTACGCAATGGCCCTTGTCAAAGTCACGGATCGAGGATCCTTTGGTTCGCCGTTTTTTTGCTCACAAGGAGAGACTTTTTGTACGACGTGGTGTTTTGTTGTTGCGTTCCGATAATGATCAATCCCGAGTCGTAGTCCCACGTTCGTTACAGTCCTCTGTCTTACGGCTTCTTCACCAAGGACATTGGGGTATAGTGCGAACGAAACAACTTGCTCGACAGCACTGTACTTGGTTCGGAATCGATGCTGCGATTGCGAATATGTGCTCCTCTTGCGTGGCGTGTGCCGAACAACAATCCGCACCGCCGCGGAAATTCTTTGCATGGCCGAAAGCCACTTCCCCTTGGCAACGCTTGCACATCGATTTTGCTGGTCCATTCTGGAATGCTCGATGGTTGGTTGTGGTCGATGCTTTCAGTAATTTTCCTTTTGTTGTCCGGATGTCTTCCACGACGTCTTCTGCCACAATCCAAGCCTTGTCTGCTATCTTTTGCATTGAAGGTCTTCCGCAGACTATTGTTTCCGACAATGGCCCACAATTCATGTCCGCAGAATTTCAGTCATTCTGCCAGGCCAATGGTATTCAACATCTGACATCCGCGCCGTTTTCGCCTCAGTCCAACGGTGCCGCTGAACGTTTGGTCCGGACTTTCAAGTCACAGATGTTGAAGTTGAAAGAGTCGCATTCTCGGGAGGACGCTTTGTTGCTCTTTTTGTCTTCATATCGCTCTCAGCCTCGCGATGGTCGCTCGCCGGCTGACTTGCTTCATGGTCGTCCTCATCGAACTTTGATGTCTTTGCTGCATCCGCCACATCAGGTTCCTGTGCACCGGCAGTCTCCTGCTTTTGCTCCTGGCGACGTTGTCTATTATCGCAACTATCGCGGTTCACGGCGTTGGCTCGCAGGGCGCATTCTTCGCTGCCTCGGCCGCGCGATGTATTTGGTTTTGGGGGCCTCTGGTGAGGTGCGTCGGCATCTCAATCAGCTGCGCCTCTGTCGTCGCCTGGGTTCTGCCGCTCCCCGTCTGCTTTCAGCGACGGAGCCGTCAGGTCAGCGCCCTGGGGACCCATCTACTGGCTCGCCTCATCCCCAGGTGTTCCCGACGCTGCCTTCCATTTTGCCTCATGGCGGCGCGCCGCCGCAGCCGCCGCCGGCGCCGCCAGCAGCGGACGCTTCGCTGCAGCCGCCTCGCGCCTCCCTGGGTCACGCGCCGCCGCTTGCTTCCCGTGACCAGCCGTCCTCCGCCATGGACCTCTTGCCCGCTCCGGACCAGATGTCGTCTTCGCCCGTCGGGTGCTCCGACCACATGGAGGTCGACCCTTCTGTCTCATTACGTGCGCATACACCTCATGTTGACGTGCACCCTGGACTAGGTTTGCAGGCGTTTCCTAGCTCCCCTCGGACCGAATGGCCGGGTGCGGGTGGCACAGCCTCGCCTGTTGTTAGGCTCCCCACCTCATCGCATACGTCAACATGGGGTCCTCCCCACGGCGGGCGGAAGCCTTATCTCACGACCGTTCGCCGATTTGCGGGGGAGGAATGTGGTGTCACCGCTAGACACCACACTTGCTAGGTGGTAACTTAAATCGGCCGCGGTCCTGTAGTACATGTCGGACCCGCGTGTCGCCACTGTGTATTCGCAAACGTAGCGCCACCACAGGGCAGGTCACAAGACACGGACTTGACCTCGCCCCAGTTGTACGGACGACATAGCTTGCGACTAGACCTACCAAGTATTCCTCTCATTTGCCGAGAGACAGATTAAATAGCCTTCAGCTAGTCCATCGCTACTACCTAGCAAGGCGCCATGTGTATCATTGCTAATTGCTTACTACTATGCAAGAGATGTATTTCAACAAGAACAAGACTACATTAAAAGTTAAGTAATCTACCCAATACGTTCTTTTCTTTATAGTTTTTCATCCAGTCTCCTGTTTCAGAATTTACGCCCGTCTGCGTTAGTTTCGCGTGCACCTAGCCACTCATTGTGTCGAGACCTTAGGGAATCGACACAACAACTAGTTCTAAAAACATGTAGAATTTTACTTGCCACAAAACTAAGAAGTAAATATATTGCAAATATCTTTAATACATTCATGTTCAGATAAATACAGAATACCTAGAATTAATAGAAATAGGACATTCATATTTACAGGACATGAACATTACTATGTTCTGCAGAAATCATTAGCATTTCAGTCACTTCGGTTCAGCATGTGTCCTGTTGCCTGGTAGGCACAGGGTCCGCCACGGGCCCACATAATTTGTACCTGGCATGATGGCATCGACGCGTGTAAGGCTTGATGGGGGTCCTGTGATATAGCCATCCATGCTGCCAAAATTCTTCTGTCGAGGTTGGCATTGTGTCACAGCCTGCATGCGTGCTTTCACAATATCCAACATTTCCGATTGGCGACAAGTCTGATGATCTGGCGGGCTACGGCACAAGGATAACATCCTGTGACACCGTGAAAGCACCATGTGGTCTTTCATTGTCTTTCTGCAAGACGGCGTCTGGTGTTGTGCAGAAAGGGTATGAATATGCGTCGCTGGATGCCATTCACGTAGGCCACACAGGTCACAGTGCGCTGAACCCGCACCAGCTGTGATTTGTCGTTGTAGCCATTAGCACTCCACACCACAGGGCCTTGATTTGGCACTGTGTCTTCTGCTAATGCTGTCACTGTGGTCCCGCTCCCCGTCTGGGCCGAACCGATATGTTGTTGTTGTGGTCTTCAGTCCTGAGACTGGTTTGATGCAGCTCTCCATGCTACTCTATCCTGTGCAAGCTTCTTCATTTCCCAGTACCTACATCCTTCTGAATCTGCTTAGTGTACTCATCTCTTGGTCTCCCTCTACGATTTTTACCTACCACGCTGCCATCCAATGCTAAATTTGTGATCCCTTGATGCCTCAAAACATGTGCTACCAACCGATCCCTTCTTCTAGTCAAGTTGTGCCACAAACTTCTCTTCTCCCCAATCCTATTCAAAACCTCCTCATTAGTTACGTGATCTACCCGCCTTATCTTCAGCATTCTTCTGTAGCACCACATTTCGAAAGCTTCTATTCTCTTCTTGTCCAAACTGGTTATTGTCCATGTTTCACTTCCATACATGGCTACACTCCATACAAATACTTTCAGAAAATACTTCCTGACACTTAAATCTATACTCGATGTTAACAAATTTGTCTTCTTCAGAAACGATTTCCTTGCCATTGCCAGTCTACATTTTATATCCCCTCTACTTCGACCATCATCCCTAAATAGCAAAACTCCTTTACTACTTTAAGTGTCTCATTTCCTAATCTAATCCCCTCAGCATCACCCGATTTGACTACATTCCATTAGCCTCGTTTTGCTTTTGTTGATGTTCATCTTATATCCTCCTTTCAAGACACTGTCGATTCCGTTCAACTGCTCTTCCAAGTCCTATGGTGTCTCTGACAGAATTACAATGTCATCGGCGAACCTCAAAGTTTTTACTTCTTCTCCATGAATTTTAATACCTACTCCGAATTTTTCTTTTGTTTCCTTTACAGCTTGCTCAATATACAGATTGAATAACATCGGGGAGAGGCTACAACCCTGTCCCACTCCTTTCCCAACCACTGCTTCCCTTTCATGCCCCTCGACTCTTATAACTGCCATCTGGTTTCTGTACAAATTGTAAATAGCCTTTCGCTCCCTGTATTTTACTCCTGCCACTTTCAAAATTTGAAAGAGAGTATTCCAGTTAACGTTGTCAAAAGCTTTCTCTAAGTCTGCAAATGCTAGAAACGTAGGTTTGCCTTTCCTTAATCTTTGTTCTAAGATAAGTCGTAAGGTCAATATTGCCTCACATGTTGGAATATTTCTACGGAATCCAAACTGATCTTCCCCGAGGTCGGCTTCTACCAGTTTTTCCATTCGTCTGTAAAGAATTCGCGTCAGTATTTTGCAGCTGTGAGTTATTAAACTGATAGTTCGGTAATTTTCACATCTGTCAACACCTGCTTCCTTTGGGATTGGAATTATTATATTCTTCTTGAAGTGTGAGGGTATTTCACCTGTCTCATAGGTCTTGCTCACCAGATGGTAGAGTTTTGTCAGAACTGGCTCTCCTAAGGCCATCAGTAGTTCTAATGGAATGTTGTCTACTCCCGGGGCCTTGTTTCGACTCAGGTCTTTCAGTGCTCTGTCAAACTCTTCACGCAGTATCTTATCTCCCATTTCATCTTCATCTACATCCTCTTCCATTTCCATAATATTGTCCTCAAGTACATCGCCCTTGTATAAACCCTCTATATACTTCTTCCACCTTTCTGCCTTCCCTTCTTTGCTTAGAACTGGGTTGCCATCTGAGCTCTTGATATTCATACAAGTGGTTCTCTTATCTCGAAAGGTCTCTTTAATTTTCCTGTAGGCAGTATCTATCTTACTCCTAGTGAGACAAGCCTCTACATCCTTACATTTGTCCTCTATCCATCCCTGCTTAGCCATTTTGCACTTCCTGTCGATCTCATTTTTGAGACGTTTGTATTCCTTTTTGCCTGCTTCATTTACTGCAGTTTTATATTTTCTCCTTTCATCAATTAAATTCAATATTTCTTCAAAAAAAATGGTTCAAATGGCTCTGAGCACTATGGGACTTAACATCTGTGGTCATCAGTCCCCTAGAACTTAGAACTACTTAAGCCTACCTCACCTAAGGACATCACACACATCCATGCCCGAGGCAGGATTCGAACCTGCGACCGTAGCGGTCACGCGGTTCCAGACTGAAGCGCCTAGAACCGCACGGCCACTCCGGCCGGCTATATTTCTTCTGTTACTCAAGATATGTGGATATCATTTACAAACAAACAGAACCTGGACTCACCTGAAAACAATATCTGATACGATTCCCGTTCCCGGTGATGTCGTTCCATACACTGTTGCCGCCTACCATGTTTCTGCCCATTCGTTAAAGGTGAGCGGAGAAGTAGACGACGCGCACGTAACCGATGCAGTGATAAACGGCGACGGACTGTCACCCCCTGACTGTGTACGATTTGTTACATTGTTGCACTGTTGTGCCAAAGCCGAAGAGGACGCAGACCTGTCCTGCAGTGCCATTCGGGTGAGCTGTCGATTTTCACGGGGGAGGTATGGGAAGCGTGACCTGACCCAACTCGTCGTGTTCTATGGCCATCCGTGAACTATTCTGCAGATGTCCGTTGCGCTGCCAAAATACGTAGTCCCATACGAGCAACAGTTTTCCGGATCGATGTGTCACATTCTCTCATGCCAACAATGCGTCCTCTTTGAGACTCACTGATTTGACGGTAAGCTTCGCTCATGCGTCTGCGAGGCACCCTGCACGCCTGTTCTAGTCACACTGATCCATTACCCTCTGTGTACAGTGACAACGAGAGCCGCAGGCACATTTTAGTGGTAGGTGTTGTCGCGCCCCGATATCGATGGTAACTTTGAACCAGAAGCCGACATGTTTCAAATGCTAATCAGTTCTGCAGAACATATATGTCCTGTGAATATGAGCGTCCTATCTCAAGTTGTTGACGGTGTTCTGCTTTTTCTGAACATGAATGTATACTACACAGCACTTAAATATGTATAATTCGAAATATTTACATGTTGCACAAAAGACAAGCTTTTGAACAGGAGTAACAAAAACTGTAGCAAATGGCGGAAAATGCTTTTGGAGATCTCTAGCGTGCATACCCTCATATGATACGAAAATAAATTGCCACTTTCGTATCCCGCCGGTATAGGCGGCGCGTGGGCCTGCTCCTGTGAACTGCTTCTGCAATATAGGCCGAGAGTGAAGGAAGCGAGTAGGAGAAGGAGAGATGAAGCACTTCGGTACTGCATGTAACTTCAACACTTTTAATAGAGTCAATTTTTTTTCTTTATTGATTTTCAATTCCCCCCGAAGGGGGCGGGCTGGCAGCAGCTTACTACGCTGCTCTACAGCCTACAGAGTTTTTTTTTTAATAAAGGAAGAAGAAAGGAACAAGAAAAAACAGGCGATAAAATGGTGACTTAAAGTGTAAAATGGCGTAAAAATGCGGAAAGTTAAAACAGAAAGCAGAAGGGGTTGGCAATGTTGTTAAAATACACAGGAATCAGACAAATAACATAGTAGACACACAATTAAAAAACATGGCGACAGTCTCGTTTCTGTTCGCAAGAGATAAAAAGAGCACACCCACCGACAGTTCGCTACACTTCCCAAAAGAATGAGAGGAGGCAGAGGAGGGAAATGTAAAAGTACTCGGGGGAGAGAAGGGGGCCAAGAGAGGGGAGGTGTGGAAGAAAGAGGATGGAATGGGGGAGAGGGAGCCCGGGAAAAGGACAGAGGAAGGAGGGGGAGTGAGGATCAGAGTTGATAGGAGGGATAAATGGAGAGAGGGCATCATCTGGGAGGGGGAGTTGATGGAAGCCACCTTGGGAAAGGAGATGTAGGGTGTAGAGATGGAGGGAAGGGGGGGACACAACGGTGAAGACGTGGCAGGGGGCGGGGATCGGAGAGGAGAGGAGCAACCAGGGGGAGAGGGGGTTCAAGACGGCGGGAGGTGTAGAGGATGTGGATATGTTCGAGGAATAGGAGCAGATGGGGGAAAGGAATGAGATCATAGAGGATCCGTGTGGGGGACGGGAGGCGTATACGGAAGGCGAGGCGGAGTGCATGACGCTCAAGGATCTGGAGGGACTTATAGAATTCGGGGGGGGGGGGGGGGCAGATATCCAGGCAGGACTGGCATATCAGAAGATGGGACGGATTAAGGATTGGTAGGTGTGGAGGATGGTAGAGGGGTGCAACCCCCATGTCCGGACGGAGAGGAGTTTGAGGAGTCGGAGGCGGTTGTGGGCTTCGGATTGGATGGAGCGGAGATGAGGGATCCAGGTGAGGTGACGGTCAATGGTGAGGCCAAGGTAGGTGAGGGTGGGGGTGAGGCGGACAGGACGGGCACAGACAGTAAGGGAGAAATCCAGGAGTCGGAAGGAGCGAGTGGTACGATCTACGATGATCGCCTGGGTCTTGGAAGGGTTGAGTTTCAGGAGCCACTGGTTACACCATGCAGCAAAAAGGTCAAGGTGATTCTGGAGAAGGCGTTGGGACCGTTGGAGGGTAGGAGCGAGGGCGAGGAATGCGGTGTCATCAGCATATTGCAAGAGGTGTACTGGAAGGGGGGGGGGGGGTTGGGCATATCTGCCGTAGAGGAGAGGGGAGAGGACAGAGCCCTTGGGCACACCTGCAGAGGGGTAGAAGGTGTGGGAATTGGCATTATGGATGTTAACATAGGAGGGGCGGTGGGAGAGGAAGGAGGCCACTAGACGGATGTAGTTGATAGGAAGGGCGTAGGTGTGGAGTTTAAACAGGAGACCGGGATGCCAGACACGGTCATAGGCCTTTTCGAGGTCAAGGGAGACAGAAATGGCGGAGCGACGGGAGTTTAGCTGGAGGGAGAGGAGATGAGTGAGGCGGAGGAGTTGGTCATCAGCAGAGAAGGAAGGTCGAAAGCCACATTGGGTGTGTGGGAGGAGGTGGTTTTGGCGGAGGTGGTGATGGATGGGCCGGGAAAGGATGGATTCCAAGAGCTTGCTGAACACCGATGTGAGACAGATAGGACGTTAGGAAGTGGCATCAGATGGAGGCTTGTTGGGTTTGGAGAACATCAAGATACGGGAGGTTTTCCACAGGTCGGGATAGAAGCCAGTGGCAAGGATGACATTGTAGAGGGTGGCAAGGATGGAAAGGAACGAGGGAGGGCAGTGTTTGAGGTGGCGGTAGGTAACGCAGTCGTGGCCGGGAGCAGTGTTGCGTTTAGTGCGGAGTGTGAGGCTGATGTCCTGGGTAGTGATGGGAGTGTTAAATTCAGATGGTGGGGTGTGGCCCAAGTACTGGAAGCTAGGAGCAAGGGGAGGAACAGAGGTATTCGTACAGTCCATGACATCAGGGAAGAGGGAATAATCAAAGTGGGGATCATCTGGGATGGAAAAAATATCAGAGAGGTGGGAGGCAAAGTGGTTGGCCTTACTGAGGTTGTCAGGAAAGGGACGGTCATGAAGGAAGAGAGGGTACTGGGGGGTGGGGCGGTTCCCAGTAAGGCGGTGGAAAGCAGACCAATACTTGGAAGAGTTTATGGGGAGCGTGGTGTTGAGTTGTGTGCATGTCTGGCGCCAGGCACGGCGTTTCTTCGCAGTAAGCAGGTTGCGGATGTGTCGTTGTAATTGCCGGTGGCGGGTAAGTGTATCCCGGTCACGAGTGCGGAGAAAAGAGCGGTAGAGGCGGCGGGACTCTCGAAGAAGAAGGACGGCCTGTGGAGGCAGGGCGGGGCGGTGAGGGAGGATGGCTTTGTTTGGGATATGGGTGGCGACGGCGTCAGACAAGGTCTGGTGCAGGAAGGCAGCAGCGCGAGAGATGTCATCAGGAGATTGGAGGGTGAGGTCGTGGCCGTCAACCTGGGTGTGAATGGAGTTGCGGTAGGCATCCCAGTTGGCACGGGAGTAATCATGGATTTAATAGAGTCAAAAACACAAGTAAATATCAAATGCATACATAACTTTAGCTTGGATGAGCACGTAGGTGTGAAGTCGTAGTCCATGTCTAATCCTGTGAAGTTAGGATGACTGTTCTGTATAATCTCAAAACTAACAAATACTCGTTGCCGTCCAAACTTTAACTGAACGTCTCAATAGCAAGGTAGCCAACTCGGTAGTAGAAGCGATATTTCCAGGCCGTCAGCCGTTCATGAAATGGGCGAAAATCAAGACGGCACTCCATGAGCTCCACAGCGTCGGCCAGAGGGCGCTGTGGTCGGCGTAGTTAGTCTTCTCTCTTAGTGTCAACTTACGACAACGTGCACCTACGTTGTGGAATCGTAACCACCGACGCCACAGCTAGAATGACGTACTGATCAAAATCAACTACTTCCACTATCGTCTAGGTACAAAACTCTCCCCTACAACTAAAAAATTATCTCTCTTAAGTTTTATAAACCACTGACAATTCCTAATACAAACAACTGAAACATGTCTTGATAAGAACAATAACAGACATTTATGTTGAAAAATCGGATAATGTTTTTGTTTATGTAATTTAGAAACATAACTGAACCAGTACTGAAGGAGAATGGCTGCAAATATGAACAGTTAACAGTTTATTTGATTAGTTTTGCTTTCTCCGCTGTCCCTATAGACTGATGGAAAAATATTATCTTGTCAGTTTTGCTTTTTCCGCTGCCCTGATTATATATATATATATATATATATATATATATATATATATATATATATATATATATATATATATATATATACGGAAAAAATCACAACAAGATGGAGGTTTGCTACATATAGGAAAGTTGAGTTTGTGGGCGCGTTTCTACATTTGAAAAAAGGTGTCCATTCAAATTTCACGCGAGTCGCGTAAGAGTGAGGTTGTAAATAGGGTTACCTCTGAGGCTGGACGCGTAAGAGTGAGGTTGTAAATCGGGTTACCTCTGAGGCTGGACGTAGTGAGTTAATGTAAGTCAAGTGTGCGTATGCCTTTAAGACGATAAAGCCGCAGTTATCTTCACTGAGTTTAAACGAGGTCGTGTAATAGGGCTACGACAAGCTGGATGCTCGTTTTGCGATACTGCAGAAATACATGCTAGGGACGCAGCCACTTTACGTGATTGCTGGCAGCGGAGGTCACGTGAATGTACAGTCACAAGGCGATTGGGCTGCGGACGTCCGCGTGACACTACCGAGATGGAAGACCATCGTCTTCGGCGTATGGCTCTGTCGCACCATACTGAATCTGCAGCAGCAGTTTGGGCAGCAGGTGGTACCTCAATGGCACAACGAACTGTTGCAAATCGGTTACTTCAAGGACAGCTACGGAACAAACGCCCTGTACTATTCATTCCACTGACTCCAAACCAACGTCATTTGCGACTTCAGTGATGGCAAGCGAGAATTCATTGGAGGATGGAGTGGAGGTGTGTTGTGTTCTCTGGTTCTGTCTCGGTGTCAGTGATGGCCGCGTATTAGTTAGAAAGAGGATAGCTGAAGACCTGCACCAAACCTGTTTGCAGCTTTACTAGTCACACTGGATCTACACTTTGAGTTATGATTTGGGACGCGATTGCATAGGTAAGCAGGACGACTCTCATGTTCGTCCAACGCACGCTCTCTGCGAAACTGTAGATCAGTCAGGTGATTCGACCTTTTGTACTGCCGTGCATGAACAGCATTGCAGGGTGTGCTTTTCCAATGGGATAACGCTCGATCATATACTGATGTTGTAACCCAACATGCTCTACAGTGTCTCTGTTGATCGATCACAGACAGGGGATATGAGCTGGTCTAGTAATTATCAATGAAATTCACCAAAAACCGTCTAATAGAATGTTCTTTTTTGTTTTGACCACCAGTTTCGGGGTTCCACTATACCATCTTGACGTCCACTATGGTTTCCTCAACCGATATTGTATGACAATTTTGTTTGAGGGATGCATATGGGCCTCAAGATGCCGTAGTCGAATGCCGAAACCGGTAGTCAAATAAAATAAAATAACATTTCAGTTACACTGCTTGCTTCTCTCAAGCAATATTATATGACAACATTGTCTGAGACATGTATATGGGGCCTGAAGGTGACACAGTGGAATGCTGAAACCGGTAGTCAAAATAAAACAAAATATCTTTTCAGTTACACAGCTGTTGGTGAATTTCATTCATAATACTCTACAGAGCGTCGACATGTTACCTTGGCCTGCTGGATCACCAGCTCTGTCGTTAATCGAGCACGTATGGGGGATCATCGAACTACAGCTTCATCCACAACCATCATTAACGGTCACTGCATTGATCGAGTAAGATCAACAGGCATGGAAATCCAAGCCACAAACTGACATCCGGCACCTTTACAACAGAATGCGTGCACGTGTGCATGTTTGTATTTAACAGTTTATGATTCTACCCGTTACTATTGTACCAGGAATTCACATTTGCAGCGGTTATCTAGCGCTTAGATTAAATTGTGATCTTGCAATGTTAATCACTGAAATATGTTACCTAGACAAATTTATTCCCGAAATTTTATTACTCTGCATCAATTGCTTTTTGCTGCGATATTTTAATCAGTATATATATACAGAGTGTTTCATTAAATGTGTTTGTCTCTGTAAGTTACGAAGTAATAGGCGATGGAAATATTTATTGTGGTAGGTCACCATAAGAAACGTTACACTGTCTGCGGAGCTACGAAAATAATTTATTGTGTTATGATCCAAAGATCTACAGCAAAACGATACAATTTTTTAAATGGAACAATACTTGTTTCTATCATGCACTGGAATTAGTAACACCAGCAGTGTATACATCGATTTAAATTACATTCCTATCACTTTTAGGTTGGGAGCTACAGCCCTTCAAAGTTTCAGGGGCAGATACCACACGCTGTACATAATACATGGCTGTGCGGTGGGTGATGGGTGTTCAGGCGGTGGGTAGTTGATTTATGAGATGTTCAAATGTGTGGTAATGTTCCTGAATGCACAATGCAATGCGCCTTCTAAAGGATATGTTGACTAGATGTAACATCGCCGGTGTCACGGAGCAACGTGCGTCCTCGAGGCACCGGTTTAGATCACCTGGGGATGTGGACTCAGTGACATAAACACGATCCTTCAGATATCCCCACAAAATGAATGAGGACCAAGGTGCCCCAACCACCTTCCTGCAAACCTGTTGTTTGGTTCTTCCACAACAGCATGCGCAGAATGGGCTGGGTGACAATCGTGCTGCATCCACATACGGACTCTCATGTGTGTAGACACACATGTTCAAGGAGATCACCCAAACTATCAACTAATAACGCGCGATATAACTCACCTGTAAGTGTACCTGGGAAGTAATGTGGACCGTTGATTTCATCCCCAAGGATTCCACACCATACATTAATAGAGCACCTACGTTGATGGTCGACAGGTCGTACCCACCGAGGATTGTCTGCGGCCCAGTAGTGCACGTTATGGCAATTCACTGCACCTTAATTTGTGAACGTGGACTCATCAGAGAACATAACACCTTGTAAAGACTCCAGCGTGAAATGACGCATGACCCATTCACTGAATGTAACTCTCGCATGGAAATCGTTCCCATGCAGCTCCTGGGTCAGTGACAGGTGGTACGGGTGAAACCTGTGGCCGAGTACTATACGCCACACAGACGTCAGACTGACACCAGCGACTGCAGCAACGGCTCGTAAGCTGACATGAGGATCGTTGTGTACTGAAACTAAAACAAACACCTCCGTCTCTTCACTTCTTGCAGTTCTTCGTCTGTTACTGCGGCGCATTACCAAGCTGCCTGTTTCCCGAAGTCGTTGTTCGGCACGTAAGAACGTAATGGCTGCCGGAGCTCTTCGCCTTGGATATCTCACGGCGTATGCCATGGCTGCTTCAGTAGCATCATGTTGGCACTCGCCGAACATCAGCAACAAGTCAACGTACTTGTTGTTCGTGTATGCCATCTTCATCCGATGTCAGTAACTTTGGTATATTGAGCCCCGTTTGTTTCTGTGGCTCGAACAGTCAGGTATACAGCCGGGTGCGGCGGCAGTCGGCAGTCTAACAGCGCATCGAGGAAGCTTCTCGCTCCGTGACACCTGTGACGTTACAACTCGGCCGCACCGCATTTAGAAGGCGCATTGCGTTATGCGCACCGTGTGTGGTATCTGCCCGTGAAACTTGGAAGGGTTGTAGCTCCCAAACTAAAAGTGATAGGAATGTAATTTAAATTGATGTATACAGAGCTGGTGTTACTGATTCCAGTGCATGATACGAGGGCAGTTCAATAAGTAATGCAACACATTTTTTTCTGAAACAGGGGTTGTTTTATTCAGCATTGAAATACACCAGGTTATTCCCCAATCTTTTAGCTACACAACACTATTTTTCAACGTAATCTCCATTCAATGCTACGGCCTTACGCCACCTTGAAATGAGGGCCTGTATGCCTGCACGGTACCATTCCACTGGTCGATGTCGGAGCCAACGTCGTACTGCATCAATAACTTCTTCATCATCCGCATAGTGCCTCCCACGGATTGCGTCCTTCATTGGGCCAAACATATGGAAATCCGACGGTGCGAGATCGGGGCTGTAGGGTGCATGAGGAAGAAGAGTCCACTGAAGTTTTGTGAGCTCCTCTCGGGTGCGAAGACTTGTGTGAGGTCTTTCGTTGTCATGAAGAAGGAGAAGTTCGTTCAGATTTTTGTGCCTACGAACACTCTGAAGTCGTTTCTTCAATTTCTGAAGAGTAGCACAATACACTTCAGAGTTGATCGTTTGACCATGGGGAAGGACATCGCACAGAATAACCCCTTCAGCATCCCAGAAGACTGTAACCGTGACTGAGGGTATGGCTTTAAACTTTTTCTTGGTAGGGGAGTGGGTGTGGCGCCACTCCATTGATTGCCGTTTTGTTTCAAGTTCGAAGTGATGAACCCATGTTTCATCGCCTGTAACAATCTTTGACAAGAAATTGTCACCCTCAGCCACATGACGAGCAAGCAATTCCGCACAGATGGTTCTCCTTTGCTCTTTATGGTGTTCGGTTAGACAACGAGGGACCCAGCGAGAACAAACCTTTGAATATCCCAACTGGTGAACAATTGTGACAGCACTACCAACAGAGATGTCAAGTTGAGCACTGAGTTGTTTGATGGTGGTCTGTCGATCATCTCGAACGAGTGTGTTCGCACGCTCCGCCATTGCAGGAGTCACAGCTGTGCACGGCCGGCCCGCACGCGGGAGATCAGACAGTCTTGCTTGACCTTGCGGCGATGATGACACACGCTTTGCCCAACGACTCACCGTGCTTTTGTCCACTGCCAGATCACCGTAGACATTCTGCAAGCGCCTACGAATATCTGAGATGCCCTGGTTTTCCGCCAAAAGAAACTCGATCACTGCCCGTTGTTTGCAACGCACATCCGTTACAGACGCCATTTTAACAGCTCCGTACAGCGCTGCCACCTGTCGGAAGTCAATGAAACTATACGAGACGAAGCGGGAATGTTTGAAAATATTCCACAAGAAATTTCCGGTTTTTTCAACCAAAATTGGCCGAGAAAAAAAATGTGTTGCATTACTTATTGAACTGCCCTCGTAGAAACAAGTATTGTTCCATTTAAAAATTGTATCTTTTTGCTGTATCTGTTTGGATAATAACACAACAAACTATGTTCATAGCTCCGCAGACAGCGTAACGTTTCTTGTAGTGACCTACTGCAATAAATATTTCCGTCACCTATTACTTCGTAATAGGCGAGAGAGAGAGAGAGAGAGAGAGAAGCTGGTCATTAGAAAAAAGTACGGCACGTGACAGGATAAGGACAATATATAAGCGGAGTGGAGACTAAAGGGATATCGTCCTAGCTACGGTGTGGGCTGTTAATGGGGAAATCCGCTGACGTAAGTGACTTCGACAGAGGGCACAGTGTTATTATCCAGCGCCTGGG
Source organism: Schistocerca nitens (assembly GCF_023898315.1). NCBI lineage: Eukaryota > Metazoa > Arthropoda > Insecta > Orthoptera > Acrididae > Schistocerca > Schistocerca nitens. Next base: position 430,828,194 of record NC_064622.1, read on the forward strand.
AACATCTATGTCAACCTGTCAGCAGTTTGCGTTCTACTGCTGTGAGCATGTGTGAAAAGTGGTTGAAGGGCGGTGAAATCATGAGTAGATAAGGTGTTGGACGTTCACTCCTCGTCACAGAATTCGGTGTCTTCCTCGCTCTGTACACTAGGATGTGTGGCGGTCTTCAGGAGACCTCACGACAGAGAACGGTTGTGGTATATGCACAAGTCTTCTGCTCAACTCCTTTCATTGCACATTGTTCGACATGTAGCTCTGCTGTAAACGACCGCTACGTTTTCGGACGTCGGCCCTACGATACCGTTAACTACTTTCATTGCAGTAGAGAGGGGATTATCGACATTGGTCAGTGGAACATCGGAAAATTCTCGCCTATTCGGAACAATCACGTTTCTTGCTACACCACGTCAATGATCGCAGTCATCCACGCGAACTGTTGCTCAGAGCATTCGCTGGATCACAGAGGCATGCCAGTGGGGTTAATATTATGCTCTGAAGCCTCAGTGATAGATGACAACTGTAGATTACGGGAACTTTATTGCGAACCATCTGCATACGTTCATTCTTCATCTCTTCTAGAGGGCTGCCTAATTATATTACATACTCAGAATCCTGCTGTAATGGTTTGATAAGGCCTTTCCTAAAACTGTATTATGCAGGAGCTCTGCTATGTTGAGTTTCAGATCAAAAAATAGTTCAAATGGCTCTGAGCACTATGGGACTCAACTGCTGTGGTCATAAGTCCCCTAGAGCTTAGAACTAACCTAAGGACAGCACACAACACCCAGCCATCACGAGGCAGAGAAAATCCCTGACCCCGCCGGGAATCGAACCCGGGAACCCGGGCGTGGGAAGCGAGAACGCTACCGCACGACCACGAGATGCGGGCAGTTTCAGATCAATACGCTTTTAAGCCACATGGTCATAATGTTTTGGTTCATCAGTGTGTGTGTGTGTGTGTGTGTGTGTGTGTGTGTGTGTGTGTGTGTGTGTGTGTACGCACGCTGACGGAAATGAAAACCATGAAAGGCCAACATGATATTTATGAAATTCTGTGGAGATGTTCACCACATAACGGATATTTAACACAAGATATGATACCACAGGCACGATTACACTCCTTTTTTAATGATTTCTTGATGCCTTCAGCTGCCATTCACTTGATTTCATTTATGATTGTACAGCATAAAACCACTCTCATTTATTTTATGAGCATAATATACAGTCATAGGAGCAAGGAAGTACATGGCATAATTTACTACTAAACACTCAGCCATAAAATACTTGAAAACGGCCTAGTGCCGAAATTGTACAATTGTACATGAAATAAAGAGAATGGCAACTGAAGGCATCACGAAATAGTTCCAAAAATTCGTCGCAGCTGCAGACTCTATCGCACGGAAATTATAGACTCTAGTATTAATTATGGTATGGAAGTAGGTGTTCTCCAAATACCAACTTCGGGAATGTTTTGCTATGCCTGAAACACATATTGTGCCAGCGTATGAAGAATGCTGGCTGGAGGCTGATATGAAAATAGGTGTGTAGGTGACATTTCATGGACTGGGCAGATCTGTCGAAGATTCTTCAAGGCGTTTGTGGTTTTAACTGCGGTGTGCATTACCCTGCTGGAAAATGCTGCTGACCGTTGTGGCCGAGCGTTTCTAGACGCTCCATTCTGGAACCACGCGACTGCTACGGTCCCAGGTTCGAATCCTGCCTCGGGCATGGATGTGTGTGATGTCCTTAGGTTAGTTAGGTTTAAGTAGTTCTAAGTTCAAGGGGACTGATGAGCTCAGATGTTAAGTCCCATAGTGCTCAGAGCCATTTGAACCATTTTGGAAAATGCTATTGTTAAGCTGGTCTTGAAGGGTAGAGAGCTAGTTAAAACATATTTGTTACATTGGGGATACTATTGTGCCTTGGAACACTTTTCAGACTGTCACTTCCAGCCAGCTGTCCAATAGAAATTTAATACATTCTATTATTTCATTTTTAAATAACAGCATTCACTTTTTATATGCTGAAGCCTTTCTCTGCAAATACAAATTTTTACACAAAAGTAATTTTTTCCTATGTGAAAAACTGTTCCAAGATACAACATGGTAATGAATCCATAAAGAATACTCTATTGAAATTTGAAAGTTAATTGGTGAAAGAAGTTACAGCAACCAGTAGCAGATCTAGATTTCGATCACTGAGTGACCATCTTCAATGCAGCAGATAAAGTTAATACATTTCAGCCATTATTTGGCATAATCCCTCTTGTATTGACTTTGGGTGGTGACAGAGAAACAAAATACAGGCAGCAGAGATGGAAGGATGGATGAAATAAGGAAGGCAGTCAGGATATCCAGTACAGAACGGAGAAGAAGTGAGGAAATTAGAGAGACAATGGATATGGGACAACCAGTTGAGCAAAGAATTCAGAATATACCTCTTCAATGGTATGGTTATGTACAGCAAATGTAACAAAGACGATGGCCAAAGTGATCCTGGAATGGTCGTCGTCAGAAAGGAGGGTGCATATACAGCCGAAATTAACGTGGAGGGTGGGAGCGGCTACAAAAGGAAGAGAGGTCTGAAAGAGAAAGACTGCCATGATCGTGACAGCTGGAGAATGGAAATACAGGGCGACTGCTGAAGAGTGGAGAAGCGTTTAAAAACAAAAGTAGGACTATACATGTCAAGAGTTCAAATTGCACTGAAGCCTCATTGCAGTGAACTTTATCTGCTGCATTGAATACAGTCACATATAAATTTAGGCCGTTACAATAACAACAAGTTGCGGTTGTGGGTGTACCTTCTTTCACCAGGTGAAATAAGTATTGTCGCTAAGCACTGCCATGTACCAAATGAAACAAAAAAAGAAAGAAAATTAAAGGGTCGCTATAGAGAAAATCTTGTCAATACTGTATATAACAGTCTATCTTAAATTATTTGTGTACTACACACCAATAATTAGTAAGTGAAATCATATAAACTGAAAATACAATCGAAGACCAGTTACTAGTTCAATACATTTTTAAATAGAACCAATTGAAAATTAACACAACTTTCTATTTTCAAAATGCTTAAAATTCTTAAGACATTAAATAAACTCAGTTCGTTATCACATGGTCGTTGATAGAAGACCATCTTCCGTTTCAAAGTAGAAGATGGCGAGCGAAGGAAGACGTGTGTCTTCATCGTCCACTCGTTTTACAACTAGTTTTAAAAATGTATAGAACTTTACTAGCCATGACATTATGTAACTCGAAACTTAAATATGTCTTCGAAATAGCTTTAATATAAGGTGCGATCATAAAATTTCCGTTTATGGGCATTACTGCAGCGTATATGCAACGTAGTACGACTTTGATGTGGGCATACAAAACAAGTAGGTAAGGGATTGTGACTTTCCGAGGTGTGTTCGGTAAATGCGGAAAAGTGAACTTGGTAACATTAAAACCAGTGCTATTATCCTTTATTTGGCTGCCGAAGGACAAACGTCCGTAGACACCCATCGGAGAATGAAGAATGTGTATGCGGCATCACGCTTGTCGATAACCACAGCTGTGGAAAGGTACGCCAAGTTCCGTGCTGGTCGCAATTCAACACAAGACGCCGGTCGATCTGGGAGGTCAACTCATCACACACATCCATGCCCGAGGCAGGATTCGAACCTGCGACCGTTGCGGTCACCTCAATCAACCTCAGTCGTAAAAATTTACGATTTTTTCTCGTACTAGTCCTTCCTTAGACCATTTCGTCACCACAGTTTCTGCAGTTATAGTACTACAGGCCAAATAGTGCGATTTGTTGCTATAATCCTCCCAAGTCTCACATGCCAATCATTCAACCTTTCTCAAAAGCCAACAGATGGCGAAAAGTGGTTATGTGCCGCCTCTGTGTTGCGAATTCCACCTTTAACGTTCCAGTAACGTTAGCCAACACATACTCGCACAATTCGGAATCGCTTATTTACGTACTGAAAAATAATCTACCACGATGATGAAATTTTAATTACGTACACTAAAGGCGCTGAAGTGCTGGAGTACAGTTTGGTAATCTTCAGTCAAGAGTTTATGGTGTAACACCTTCCATATCCGTCATTATGTATTTTCACGTTCTTTGGAAGCCAGTCTTTCGATTGGTTTGATGCAATGCCCCATCTGGGCCAGCAGTCTGCTAATAATTTCATCTCTACGTATGTTCTGTACCCACAATCATTTTCTTACATAAGTGGGCAGTGCACACAGCACTCAGTGATATCTATTCGATGGTGCAGCTTGGGTATGTAAACGTGTACAGTAGCTGCTCTACTGAATACAAAGATTTACTTTAGTTTTTATATCAGGTAGGATGCATGGCACCTCCAAAATGTTCATATCTTCCTACAAATAACTGATATTTTCGTATGTATAACGAAAGTAATTATCTCATGAGCCTGGAACAGTTGTGCACAGCAACTGTGGTGTAATTCAAGCTGGAATTAAGTCCCAGACAGTCGCGATTCAATCTGTACTTCCTTGCAGATCTAGATTTCATCTACACAGTAGCTGTCATCAGTGCTAGAAAATATAAGGTAGGCAAAGCAATCAGACCGTGAATGGCATAAAACGATGTCTATGTCATAGTTATACAGAACTCGAGAGTTCATAGTGACATACTGTGTAAAGTGAGTCATATAGACTCAGTGGGATTGTAAATGCAAGTGATATTACATTACCTTCGCATGTATGTAGGCTGTCAGGCTGCAAGCCACCGAGGATGTACAACGCTCTAAAGACCAATTATTTTATATTATTATACCTGACAAGACCAGCTGTTCAAACAAATTCTGTAATAAATTAAAAGTAGACAGATAACAAATATAATTAAACAACAGTTCTACATTAACCAAGATGACAAGGTAAAGTAAGGCCCATACAATGACTTGGTGGAGCAACCCACTATTGCTGATGTGGAACGTGTTACTTCAGCAATTATTTGCTGGTGAGGGGTACAGCTTTGGGCAAGGAATCGCTTTGACCGTCCTGTTTTGTTCGTCTACTGCAGTAGACTGTCGATACCCACGAACTGCTAATATCTCGAACGTGTGTTTGCGGAGAGAAGGCAGTATCCAGTGTTGCCGCAAACGGTGCATTAGCTCCGGTTATTCTCACGTGGTGGCAACCAGTCTGTACACAACGTGACTAAAGAATTTAATGATACTTGATTTCACCTGTTCTCGTTGCAATGCGGATCACGCAAATGTGGATCTTTCGACTCTGCTGCTGTGAATCTCCCTTCGACGTTACGTAACGGAGCCGCTCCGGTGAGTTCCTAGCTGAAGGCCACGAACGAGCAACCTTCCCCTCCCGACTCGTGAACACAAAAACGTGCATCACACTGCGCCAGAGGCGCTCGTTAACTGTCCGGATGTAATTTCCCTCCTGTTGCCACACGACCTGTCCGAGTCGGATTACCGTGCATTCGTAAGGTGTAAAGATACGGCCGCAGTGTCTCACTTCGCTGATAATTATTCCTTTCTTTGTCAATGATGGATTGTGTCGTTTCTGTATCGGTCGGTGCACGGCAGTACACAGTACGAACAGGAACGAGAAGCCGCGCTCGAAAATTCGTTTTTTAGGGCCTATTCATCACAGATATAAGGGGTCAAGTGTTCGGGATAGCCCTTAGACTAGCGACCATCAGAAGAGCGGGTCTACTGTAGCTATCCTGCAGTAAAGGGTCAAAATTATACTTCCTTTAGCACAGACACATTGATCAAATCGGTTGGCTCTTTAGCATTAGGTGTGCACTATGATGGTGTATGTTAAGGGGCTCCAGAACGCCCTATACTTGCAATGTTAAAATAACGCTTATAAATTACATCTTTCCTCACAAAGTATTTGAGGTAGGAAGTTGAACTTTTTACAGATTATTTATTGGAATATGGGCTACAACTTAACACAGGGATTTTACAAAATTTTAGTTCAGTTATTAAAGATGATTTTTTTTTCAATTGTTATGAAAATTCACAATATTTTTTTGCAATTTTTTATTTATATATTCAAAAATATACAGTTTTTTGGAAAAAGGCTGTGTTAAATTATGCAGAAGGTACTGTGTAACATTTAATGAAAGTTTCAAACAAATATGTTTGGAAGATCCTTAGAAAACATGTAATTAGTATGAGAAAATAAAAGTTTTGGGAATTGAGCGACAAAGATTGGATTAACTTTTTAGTGCATTCCAGGTCCATAGGGTGGATTATCTTCATCCTCTGCAAACTCCTCCTCCAGCTTCCTCTTGTTCCTCCTCCTGTTTACTCTTGCTGGTATTTCTAGACTCTTTACAGCCCTGTCTGCAGTCCGAAGGCGTTCCTTGTCTAAAGCAAGCATCGCTCGTACCATGTTAGAACCTATCTTCATTCCCATATTTCTAAATACCTTTGGCTTTCCAACATTTCTCCTTTTCTTAAAAGCCTTCAGAGGATTTCTAATAACTTTACTTTTACTCATTATTATACTTCAACAAAACAGAGACTCAAGAAACAGAATGAATTACGAATATTTTCGAGATAACGACAGAGTAAATAAACATGAAACAATCGACAATCACACCAGCGATATATATTGAACCATCACAGGTTAGCCACAATACATACTTTATCTCACATCACTAAAATGTACCTGATGAACACGGACGTTAATCATAACACCATTTGACAGCAGTTTAACAGCGCCACAGTGGGTCACGCCCATGTAGAACACATTTCAAAAAAAATTTAAAAATAGTTGTAGTCTTCGGAATTGAATAAATTATATATCTATTAAAAGGTAATAGTCTGCAAATTCAGAAAACGCAAAAAAGTAATTGAACTTTTCATGATTTTGAGCCTTTCCGGAGCCCCTTAAGCGGCTTACAAAGCACCACTTGTTAATGGACAGTTCCTGAGAAAAAAAAGACAAAACTGTGATTTTTGTGTACGAAAAGTACCAGTTGTGCAGATGGGCATTTCTATAACTTCTGCACATGGCACATCATCGAAATTTTGTACAATGTGTCACAGTGATAGCATCCAGGAACATCCAAAATTTTTCCATATTATTATTCGTTACAGAGATCCAGAGTTTCAAAGTTACCGTAATTGTGACACAATTACCTGAATACCAAACCACAGCAAATGGCTTAAATTTTTACTCTACTGTCTTTAAACATTCATCTAGAAACGCCACTTCCCATTGTAAAAACACAGTGTACTTCCGAAACACCATGATTTTTGGTTTCAGTTGTGGGGATGTCCATTTCTATAATTCCTATTCATGGCAAATCGTCGATATGTTTACCGTGTGTACTTAAGATGATCTCGCGGAATCTTGATACTTTTTCAATATCATTATCCGTTACCGAGATCCACAGATACTAAGTCGCCGTACTTACGCACGTAAAACATGCACGTATTCATAACACACGTTATGAGGCATAAATATAGTTTTAATTGACGTAGTGAACACGTGCCAAGGGCTCGAAGGTTACAGCAGTTCTTCTGACGTCATCAAACTGAGCTTCTAGCCAGCATTTTTTCACCAATAGAACATCATGACGTACTGTCTCTGTATAACAGGCACTTCACTCCTGTACAAATATGCCCGAAACGCTATTGCATTGGCTAAAAACATGCCTCAAAAGAAATTCAAATGACTGCCAAAAGTTATGTAAAACGGAAAAACCCCGTAAATTCAGCAAAAAAGTTCTTACACCATTTTTACTTTTGTTACATACAAATCAAAAAACGTGTGTTATCGATGAAATACAATCGATGAGCAAAATATTTATTTATTGTCTATATGTGTCAGTGTATAGAAATATGTCAAAGTATGTTAAATTCTCAAAATTTTATTAACATATAGAATTTGTTTTACATAAGCGGCACCAGAAGGGAACCAGTGGAAATATGTTCCTGTTGGACCATATAAAGCGCTTATTTCAATAGTCGTACAAGTCCACTTTGGTTCATTTTGAGATACAGAGTCCTAAAGTTAAATGAGCGTTGAAAAATCTGCAGTTGAGGTACCAGAAATGATCAAGCATATGGCTTCTTGCTAGAGATGAACCTTTCTTTCTGTTTGTCTGGATCATTAATTTCAGAAGCACTATAGGCAGAAAAGTAGAGGTAATGGACTTGTATCACTATTGAAATAAGCCCTTCATATGTACCTTCTTAAAAGACTGACAAGATTGGGGAACCGGTTGCTTCAGTCCTCGTTCCACCTTCTTCACCAGAAATTTTGGCGTGTGAATATATTTGCCATTTCTAATGGTAGAAGTAACAGGCAGACAGTTACGACTGCGTCAGTGGTAGAGACAGATAGAGGATACCCTGATGTGGGGAGCGACAATGACAGTGACAGAGAAAAAAAAAGGAGATGGATGAAGGCAATAGCAGTGGGAACGAAAGATAGGGGAGGTACTGATGTTCAGTGAGAGACAGTGCTGGTAAAGGAGAAAGAGAGATGGATGCTAACTGAAGCATGAAGCAGTGGGAGCAAAAGAAAGAACAGACAGTGAAAATGAAAAATACAGAAGATAGGGGACCATATATAGGCTTGGATGCGAACAAGCACGCAGTTACAGGCGACAGCAGATTTTAGACCGAATTTTAAACACGTGTATATAGGGGAAAAATAAGTTTAACATCACACAAATTTTGAGTTTCCGATGAATAGTGGAGACAGTGCCTTTGGGAAAGAAAACAAAAGGAGATAATGTAAGTTAGAGAGGTGACAGTTTCTGTGGAATATAGTACAGATGAACGATAGATAAAGGAGATAACGAGATAGAGATATAATTACATAGGCAGTGTCAGTGTGAGGGTGACGCTGAGTCCGAAGGCTTAGTTACAGATAAAACGGTTTAAAATATTTTGTGTTCGAAGGGTGCAAATACGTTCGGATGGCAAAATTATTGGTCAGGAAAGTGGAATGCGGGTTGAAGTTGATTCCACACTTTTCTGTCAGAATATTTGGAGGAGGAACGTATTGGCCTTTTTTGTACTCCAACAGGAGCATTTTTTCCGCTGATTATTTAATCATCGGTTCGGTGAATTTCGTTACCCATAATAGATTGAAATATCGCAATTAGTTTATTATATGCATTGCCGAAAGCTTATTATTAAATTATATAAGCCTCAATCAAATGAAAATGAGGCAGATGGAGGAAAGAAAACTGTTTATCATTTCCGAACGCATCGCCATGATTGTTAATATGTTTATCCCAGTGGAGACAAGACGGTGAATGCCTTCGAGGAAAACTTTTTGCAATTGCCTGCGGAACCGTGATTGTACGGACGTCTACACCTCTTCGTCGGAAGAAAATGGACGGCTACGAATGCCTCACCTTGGAGCTTCAAAAATATGGAAATCGCGTGGGGAGAGAGCAGTGCAGTGTGGAGGACACGTTTGGGCTTCCCAGCGAATTTTACCGTGCGAGGTGGAGCAGTGGACTTACATTCCGGAGGACGGCGGTTCTAACCCGCTTGAGGTGATACTAATTTGGGTTTTCCGTGATTTCCCTAAATCACTACGGGAAAGTGCCGGTATAGTTCCTTTGAAAGGCCACTGCCGATTTCCTTCCCCGTCCCTGAGACCATACGAGCTTGTGCTCCGTCTCTAATGACCTCGATGCCGACGGGACGTTAAACACTAATCTTCCTTCTTCCTTTCGTGCTTTTTCCAGCGTAACTTCTGCAGCGCAGGCGAAACAACCTAGGCCCACATGCTGCAAGGATGTTTCGACTGTAGCAGCTAAGAAGCAGTTGCAAAGCTACCATACACTCCCTACATCTCCCCACGAGATTCTAATATTTCTGGCGCCGTGAAGGAAGACATTTGCTACCGTCCATTTGTTTTGGAAGTAGAGTCGCAAGCCTGGTACAAGTTTTGTAGGTAATCGCAGACAATTTCCTATGAAGGCATTGACCTCTCGTCTCACAGTGGAATAAGTGTATTAACAGTTGTGCCGACTACTTTAGATATAATAAACGGTTTACGGGTACGTATTTATTTCACATCTGTCTCGTTGTAATTTGACAGTCGCTTATTAGAAAAGAAACCATGCCGCCGGATTCGAGGGAAATTTCAGCTTTCTGGGAGTCTTCAATCATGGACGACATTCTCCAAAGGCGAGTTACTGTTCGATATTCTTCCGATGCGCGACAGTAAAATTCAGCGCACGCCTTGGAATTTACTGCTGGTCACATCTGCAGAATCCACATTAACGATCGCCGCAATGGCCCACACCTAAAAGGAAGGCGTCATAGAACTCACTATTGAGCCCACAAATCCTTAAGCGCGTGTTCTCGCCCCTAACACCGGTTGTATCCGTTATCGTATGCATCTGGCGGAATCTGACTGAATTAACAAAGAGTATTCAGTACAACTGTTTTGAGTGTGACAATACGATTTTCGAAATATTTATATCCAGTATAATATGAAGAGATGATATATCTTGCCTCAAACATCTAGATCTGTGAGTACGGAACACGCGACGAACTTTGGTGTAAGTACAACGGTATAGTACGAAACAGAGTTCGACTTTACTGACGAAATTCATGACTGATGATATACATCTGCATTTTGTTTTCGAATAAAAGGAAAGCACAACTAATGAGGTGCACAGAATGTCTATACGACATGTCGTGAAAAGGGACTGTTGTTCCGAAATCTGCCTGAGCTTTACTAGGAAACAGAATTTAACGTAACTGTTTGTGGATGGTATCAATCGTGAATAAGCTCTACATTAATTACGAATATCCTGTCTTGAGAAAAATTAGTCCCAAAATTTTTCAATGTTGTATGACAGAATCTGCTATGTAATAAAACGTATCTTAAAATAGGCGAAATCTGCTAGAAATCATCAGCTATGTACAATATGATGCTACCGGCAACTTCAGCAGTGGCCCGCACAGTTGGAGGCGTAAACAGTTTACGGTTCTCTGGTGAGCCTTCGTCACTTTTGAGACGGACAATGCGTCGATGAAAAGCTGAATGCCATAGAAAGTCCCCACTGACTCCAGTTTTGCATCATGCAAGTCTCTGTTGCCCTTTCGGACGGATCGGCCCTTTCGTGCAAGTCTTTTTATTTGACACCACTTCGACCACTTGCGTTTCTATGATGATGAAATGATGATGAAGACAGAACCCAGTTCCAGAGCCGGGAAAACCTCCGACCAGCAGGGAATCGATCTCGGGGCTTTCACGTGACATTCAACCACGCTGACCATAGAGGCAGACTGTGGTACGATGGAAGTGGTAAGCGACGCGTGGTAACTTGAGATCTCAATTTAGCTGCCAGTAATCTGTTACGGCACTTCATGAACACAGTATTGCAGTAATCGCGGCCCAGATTACAGCTGTTGCATCAGTCTAATAGTCCTAGAATTTTTTCATGTGCAGTCCTTCTTGCCACGTTGTTTTTATGTGTTTGTGTCGTTATCAAAAATGGTTCAAATGGCTCTGAGCACTATGGGACTCAACTGCTGAGGTCATTAGTCCCCTAGAACTTAGAACTAGTTAAACCTAACTAACCTAAGGACATCACAAACATCCATGCCCGAGGCAGGATTCGAACCTGCGACCGTAGCGGTCTCGCGGTTCCAGACTGCAGCGCCTTTAACCGCACGGCCCCTTCGGCCGGCGTGTCGTTATCACTCTGTGTCTACAGCCCCATCTACATCTGTATTCCGTAAGATACATTATGGTACGTCGTGGTCGTGTACTTCAATTTCCTTCTTTCCTGTTCCATTCCCTAATGGTTCGCAGGAACAACGATTTCGGTAAGATTCATTTTCATAGTCTTTGAGTTTCTGGTCATCTCCCTGCCGCTTTCACGGCCACTACTCAAACCCCTGGCGAAAAATGCTGTTCATCTAGGATCAACCCTAATTCCTCTATGAGTCCCGTCTCGTGAGGACCCCATACAGACGAACAGCCATGCTGGATTAGCCGAGCGGTCTAAGGCGCTGCAGTCATCGACTCGGCGACTGGTCCCGGCGGAGGTTTGAGACCTCCCTCCGGCATGGGTGTGTGTGTTTGTCCTTAGGATAATTTGTGTTAAGTAGTGTGTAAGCTTAGTGACTGATGACCTTAGCAGTTAAGTCCCATAAGATTTCACACACATTTGAACTGACGAGCAATATTTAGCTATTGGTCGAACGAGGGTTTCGTAACCTACCCCCTTCTTTGATGGGCTACAGCTCTTCAGGATTCTTTCAAATTAATCTGTCTGTCATCTGTCTTACCCGTGACTGCACTCGTGTCGGACGACCGCTCGTGGCTTGGTTGCCCTCTTCTACCTTTGTTTTTATCAGCACCATTCAGTAACCGCTGCGACGTACCGTGGATCCATGAAACTGCTTGTTGTTAAAGGGGAGTAACATTCTGTAACTCTCGTGATGATTTTGCTTCTTTGTCTTCCTCCCTCCTTATTATTTTCTGGTTTGCAACCGACCCTCAGACTTTAAGACTTTCCTTATGCACGCTACAGATATTTAATGGATGTGACTGTGTCCAGAATTATTCTGCAATCGTGTAATCATACAACAGGGCTCTTTCTATTTACGCTCGATACGTTCCGTAGCTAACGTTGAGATTCAACTGCCAATCGCTGCAGCCTTTCTGCGTTTCATTACAACTTTCTAGCGCTGGTACTTCTCTGCATACAAAAGCGACATTCACGAAAGCCTCACGGAACTTTCTAAATTATACAGCATGTCGTTCATACGAGGGGCGTTTGGTAAGTTTTTTTCAAAGATGCGGAGTGTGCTGTGGGTCTTCGTGGAGTATTCCCGCTTCAGTCTCTACAATTTCGTGAAGTTTTTATAGGTGGCAGTGCTATACGTAGCCTTCAAAACGGCGGTTGTAACGGAGACGCGTTTCAAGAAGACAGCTGTCATTTGGTTTCTTTTGGCGGAAAACCAAGGCATTGTAGACATTCACAGCCGCTTGCAGAATGTCTACGGAGACCTGGCAGTGAACAAAAGCACAGTGAGTCATTGGACGAAGCATCTGTCATCATCGCAACAAGGTCGGAAAAACCAGTCAGATCTCCCGCGCACCGGTAAGCCGCACACGTCTATGACTCCAGCAATGTTGGAACGTGCAGACACATTTGAGGTGGTCAATGGATCACAATCAGACACCTCGCTGCTCAACTGAACGTGTCTGTTGGTAGTGTTTGCACACCCGTCCAACAGTTGGGTACTCACAGGTGTGTGCCTGCGGGGTTCCTCGTTGCCTAACAGAAGACAATAAAGAACAACGAAGGACAATCTGTTCGGAATTGCTCGCGCGTTACGAGGCTCAACGTCACAGTTTTTTGCCCAATGTCGTCACAGCCGCTGAAACATGTGTCCATCGGTTTTAACCGAAACAAAACGACAATCCACGACGTGGCACCAAATCATCTCTCTTCCGAAGGAAATGTTCATAGTTGCAATCTCAACCAGTAAAGTCATGGAGACAGTCTTCTGCGACTCTGAAGGCATTATTCCGTTTGATGTCCTTCCTCGTGGAGCAACGATCAACTCTGAAGTGTGCTAGGCTACCCTCAGGAAACTGAAGAAAAGCTCCATCGTTTTCGTCTCCACATAAATACAAATGAACGTCTCCTTCTCCATGATAACGCAGAGCCACACACACACGTCTACGCACCCGAGAGAGACTCACAAAACGTCCTTGGACTGATTTCCCTCATCTATCTTACAGCTTGATCTCGCACCTTCCTACCCATCTGTTTGGCCCAATGAAGTGTCCACTCCATGGGAAGTAGTACTTGTATGATGGGGAGGTTATTAACACAGCAAGACATGGGCTCCGATGTCCAGTAGAGTGGTACCACGCAAGGCAAATAGCCTCTTCCAGTAACGTGATATAAAGATGTACTGAACAAAGATTATCCTAGAAAATAAGGTTTAGTAGCCAAAACAGTGTGGAATAATGCGTACTGGAATCCTGAATAAAAGAAGCCTGCTTTCAGAAAAAAAAATGTGTTGCATTATTTATTGAACGCTCCTCCTGTATGGTGGCGCAGGAAACATTGGAGGTGGGAAGTGGTTGTGGATTGTGGGCCTAAACAGTTCAAATGGCTCTAGGCACTATGGGACTTAACATCTGAGGTCATCAGTCCCCTAGAACAGAACTACTTAAACCTGACTAACCTAAGGTCATCACACACATCCATGCCCGAGGCAGGATTCGAATCTGCGACTGTAGCAGCAGCGCGGTTCCGGACTGAAGCGCCTAGAACCTCTCAGCCACAACGGCCTGCTGGGCCTTAACAATGTTTAAATACACTGAAGCGCCAAATAAACTGGTAAAGGCATGCGTTTTCAAATACTGAGATATGTAAACAGAAAGAATACGGCGCTGCGGTCGGCAATGCTTATACAGGGTGTTACAAAAAGGTACGGCCAAACTCTCAGGAAACATTCCTCACACACAAAGAAAGAAAATATGTTATGTGGACATGTGTTCGGAAACGCTTCTCTTCAAATCACATTAATCATGGAATGGAAACACGCAGCTACAGAACGTACCAGCGTGACTTCAAACACTTTGTTACGGGAAATGTTCAAAATGTCCTACGTTAGCGAGGATACATGCATCCACCCTACGTCGCATGAAATCCCTGATGCACTGATGCAGCCCTGGAGAATGGCCTATTGTATCACAGCCGTCCACAATACGAGCACGAAAAGTCTCTACATTTGGTACCGGGGTTGCGTAGATAAGAGCTTTCAAATGCCCTCATAAATGAAAGTCAAGAGGGTTGAGGTCAGGAGAGCGTGGAGGCCATGGAATTGGTCCGTCTCTACCAATCCTTCGGTCACCGAATATGTTGTTGAGAAGTGTACGAACACTTCGACTGAAATGTGCAGGAGCTCCATCGTGCATAAACCACATGTTGTGTCGTAATTGTAAAGGCACATGTTCTAGCAGCACAGGTAGACTATACCGTATGAAATCATGATAACGTGCTCCATTGAGCGTAGGTGGAAGAACATGGGGCCCAATCAAGACATCACCAACAATGCCTGGCTAAACTTTCACAGAAAATCTGTGTTGATGACGTGATTGCAAAATTGCATGCGGATTCTCGTCAGCCCACACATGTTGCTTGTGAAAATTTATAATTTGATCACATTGGAATGAAGCCTCATCCGTAAAGAGAACTTTTTTTTTATATGGTGTAATGGGCGCTCAACAGTGGAGTCTTTAGCGCCAGAGAACATTTGCACTGAAATGAGGATTGACACATTGTTGGATGAACCTGTGAGGCGGCGGTTTATTGTGAAAATAATGATTGCTGTATAAATGTTTGAAGAATGTAAAATCAGTTCCTATTATTTAGAATGTTATTTATGCTGTCTTTCGCCGTTCTCAACACTGGCTCTCTAATTACACTTTAGCAACCAGAAAGTGATTAGCAAAACGTGAAGCCTGTAATTAGAATTCCTAGTGCCCACTTCATCTGAGAATACAATTATAGCTGCAGCTTATAGCTCTGAGGAATTAGGAGATTGTCCGGGATTTATAATCAAAAACTATTTTCTAAAATAGTTGAATATATTCTGAAAGTCACAGATGAAAAACACAAGTATACACGCAACCTAACTAACAGAGCAGTTCAGAGTCTAATGCGCTGATGCAACTATAAATGTCCGAATTAAATATTAAAATGAATGCTCGCCATAATTTGATGCTAATATTTCATCAAACGCCACGCTAAATAATTGGTAGAATGTCTGTCCCGCGACGGTACATGAGAATACGACAATACGCAAACTGAAGCTAGATAATGAAAATCATCCCAGAATTAACACTTCACTCGCAAATTATTTCCTGGTTACGCGCATCTCTAGTAACTTAATACGGCATCCGAGGCTGTTTGTAGCAGTGATACCGACGCGACGCGACTCCCGATACAGATGGCGTGTTATTCAGCGTCTGGAGAGAACTGGGGCCTTGCTTCCTCGCGCAGCGTTTTTATATATAAAGCCGCGGTGCGGACGGCTAAGGGAACGCCTGATCAAATCGGCTCTCCCGACTAGCCGCTGGGCTAGTAATGCACAACTTTAAGATATTTAATAAATCATAGCTTCTCTTGCTGATGGCCGATGAAGCTCTCAATTTAAATGTGCATTCAGCAAGTAGGTAAGTATTGATAATAAAATTTTGACGTGGCTAAGTTGAATATTTTGGGCGAGAGAATTAATTTAATTACACTGCACGCAGTAGATGAGCTCTGAAATGGCCATTTGGAGATACGCTATCGCTATAATTTTATAGGTATTCAAAAGAAACTTTTCACATCTTCATAGTTATAGCGGATCTCCAACCTATTTAAATCTAAACATCATAGCCTTATTTATCAGCCTACTTAATCTATCTTACGTCCTTAAGTTTTGAGACGAAAACCAGAAAATCATGAATTTCCACTAAAATCTTAATTTGTGAAATCCAAAGTACTGTTTTTATTAAATCATTATGAAACATTAAATATAAATTTTGAAGTCTCTGCCTCTTTTCTGTTGCGCCAATGATTTTTACAGAAAAACGTCCAAATTTCGAAAATGGTTAAAGTTTTCGAATTGATATTCAACACACATTAATTTAGTATTACTTCTGACATGCTAGAAAAGTTTTAGGTTATTTGCTTGATTTTTAAAGTATTGCGCAACATTTATGACGTCAGAGCTAGTTACAGCGGACTGGCTGGCACACAATAGAAAGACTGATGTGAATTTACTACAGCGTGAGTAGGCTGCTTCCCTACAAACCATTCGCAGAAGTGTACCTGTGGAGGCCAATCAGCTGCTGATAGTGCCTGCACACGCTGTACGTGGTACGGAAACAACTGGTTCTCCCGTAGCACTCTCCATACAGTGACGTGGTCAACGTCACCTTGTACGGCAGCAACTTCTCTGACGCTGACATTAAGGTTATCGTCAACTACACGAAGAATTGCCTCGTCCATTGCAGGTGCCCTCGTCGTTCTAGGTCTTCCCCAGTCGCGAGTCATAGGCTGGAATGCTCCCTAAGACGCCGATCAATTGCTTCGAACGTCTTCCTGTCGGGACACCTTCGTTCTGGAAATCTGTCTCGATACAAACGTACCGCGCCACGGCTATTGCCCCGTGCTAATCCATACATCAAATGGGCGTCTGCTAACTCCGCATTTGTAAACATTGCACTGACTGCAAAACCACGTTCGTGATGAACACTAACCTGTTGATGCTACGTACTGACGTGTTTGATGCTAGTACTGTAGAGCAATGAGTCGCATGGCAACACAAGCACCGAAGTCAACATTACCTTCCTTCAATTGGGCCAACTGGCGGTGAATCGAGGAAGTACAGTACATACTGACGAAACTAAAATGAGCTCTAACATGGAAATTAAGCGTTTCCGGACACATGTCCACATAACATCTTTTCTTTATTTGTGTGTGAGGAATGTTTCCTGAAAGTTTGTCCGTACCTTTTTGTAACACCCTGTATAAGACAACAAGAGTCTGGCCCAGTTGTTATATCAGTAACTGCTGTTACAGTGGCAGTTTATCAAGATTTAAGTGAGTTTCATCGTGGTTTTATAGTCGGCGTACGAGCGATGGGATACAGCATCTCGGAGGTAGCGATGAAGTGGTGATTTTGCCCTACGACCATCTCACGAGTGTACCGTCAATGTCAGGAATCCGGTAACATCGCTGCTGCAGGAAAAAGATCCTCCAAGAACGGGACCAACGATGACTGAAGAGAATCGTTCAACGTGACAGAAGTGCGCCCGCATCTCGTGGTCGTGCGGTAGCGTTCTCGCTTCCCACGCCCGGGTTCCCGGGTTCGATTCCCGGCGGGGTCAGGGATTTTCTCTGCCTCGTGATGGCTGGGTGTTGTGTGACGTCCTTAGGTTAGTTAGGTTTAAGTAGTTCTAAGTTCTAGGGGACTGATGACCATAGCTGTTAAGTCCCATAGTGCACAGAGCCATTTGAACCAACCATTTGAACAGAAGTGCAACCCTTCCGCAAATTACTGCAGAGTTCAATACTGGCTCATCAACAAGTGTCAGCGAGCGAACCATTCAACGAAACATCATCGATATGGGTTTTCGGAGCCGAGGTCAACACGTGTACCCTTGACGACGTCACGACACAATGCTTTACGCCTCGCCTGGGCCCGCCAGCACCGACATTGGACTGTTAATGAGTGGAAACATGTAGCCTGGTCGGACGAGACTCGTTTCAAATTGTATCGAGTTGATGGAAGTGTATGAAGACAACCTCATGAATCCATAAACACTGCATGTCAGTAGGGGACTGTTTCAGTTGGTGGAGGCTCTGTAATGGTGTGGGGCGCGTGAAGTTGCAGTGATATGGGACCCCTGATATGTCTAGATATGACTGTGACAGGTGAACGTACGTAAGAATCGTTTCTTATCTCCTGCATCCATTTATGTCCATTCTTCATTTCGACGGACTTGAGTAATCCCAGCAGGACTATGCGACACCCCACACGTCCATAATTGCTACTGAGTGGCCCTAGTAATACTCTTCTGAGTTTAAACGCTTCCGATGGCCACCAAACTCTCCAGAAATGAACATTATTGAACATATCTCGGATGCCTTGCAACGTATTGTTCAGAAAAGATCTCCACCCCGTCGTATTCCTACGTATCTATGGACAGTCCTGCAGGACTACTTCAGACATGTACTACCAGTACATCTGCGTGCTCGCGGGACCACTACAAGATATTACACAAGTGTACAAGTTCTTTGGATCTTCATTGTATATTCATTAAGGAGCATCAACAATTTCTAGTGTATACACTAGATGACACGAGAAAGTTATTCAGTGCTCAATTTACCAAAATGCATTACTTAATGTGGAACCCAATAGAACAAACGATCAAACTTCCGTCTCTTTTGAATTTCACCAACTATCTAATTCCGTCAGCATCACCCGATTTAATTCGACTACATTCCATTATCCTTGATTTACTTTTGTTGATATTCATCTTATATCCTCCTATCAAGACAATGTCCAATCAACTGCTCTTCCAGGTCCTCTGCTGTCTCTGTCAAAATCACAATGTCATCGGCAAACATTAAAGATTTTATTTCTTCTCCGTGGATTTTAATTCCTACTCCGAATTTTTTTGTTTTGTTTCCTTCACTGCTTGCTCAATACACAGATTGAATAACATCGGTGATAGGGTACAACCCTATCTCACTCCCTTCCCTGCTACTGGTTCCCTTTCATGCCACTCGACTCTTACAACTGCCATCTCGTTTCTGTACAAATTGAAAATAGCCTTTTCCTCCCTGTATTTGACCCATGCCAACTTCAGAATTTGAAAGAGTATAATATCAAAACCAAAAAGATACTCATCCTTAGCCGACACCACATTTAACGTTAAATCAATTAACAAGGAAGCGAAGATCAGCAATTGCATCCACCAACTCAAGTTACACTCCAGTTGTTACAACACTTGAGATCAACAGAACAGTGATGCCAGCAACAAAGAGAAATTGTACTGAAGTTGGAATATTTACTTTATTTCTATTGTGTTCAGTGAAATTTCCACTTTGCCAGTACTTTCCTTATTAAGGATAACCTTCGAGTCCAGACACCTGTTCGCACTATATTTTCCCAGACAAGCAGCTTTCATTCGTTATTCCTGTGACTTCCTCGTAGTACTAGCATTCTTTATTACTGGACAAATACGAATATAACGGGAATTTTACTCCGAGAAGGCAATTTTTTCCTCTCTCCTTCTTCTTCTTCTTCTTCTTCTTCTTCTTGAGCAGCAAAAAAGCCAATATCATTTTCTCTCTTTGTGCGTTTTTCTTTTTCTCCTCTAACGCTGTTTGGTCTTTTTTTATCGCCCATACTTACTTCAAAAATGGCTCTGAGCACTATGGGATTCAACATCTTAGGTCATAAGTCCCCTAGAACTTAGAACTACTTAAACCTAACTAACCTAAGGACATCATACACACCCATGCCCGAGGCAGGATTCGAACCTGCGACCGTAGCAGTCCCGCGGTTCCGGACTGCAGCGCCAGAACCGCACGGCCACCGCGGTCGGCATACTTACTTCAGCATATTTGAATTGCACGTGTGTAATTGACGTACAATAGTTGATAAAATTCTCAAATTTTGCTCCCATTTGTTATTGACGACACGACTGGCGTTCAGACGTTTATACAACAGTATCAAAGGATAGAAAACCACAACACTTGGCAGGCGCTTAAAAACGCTACCAGCATACACTTAACCATAAACTACTCTTCGGCTAGAATTGCTTCATGTATATTACTACTGCATAACTAAGTACACTGAGTCCCTTGCTCAAACCAAAGTGCATAACACATACCAAACAGTGAAAACTGAGCCGGCCGGAGTAGCCGAGCGGTTCTAGGCGCTACAGTCTGGAACCGCGCGACCGCTACGGTCGCTGGTTCGATTCCTGCCTCGGGCATGAATGTGTGTGATTTCCTTAGGTTAGTTAGGTTTAAGTAGTTCTAAGTTCTAGGGGACTGATGACCTCAGCATTTAAGTCCCATAGTGCTCAGAGCCATTTGAACCAAGTAAAAACTGACACACACAATCCTTGAACATCTTCTGCGTCCACCTCTTCAGTCTTATAGATACAAATAGAACTAGAGACCTGGCAAGAAAAAAGAAAAATCTTTGATCTGTCATTACCCTTGCAGTCAAACAAAAATACACAGAACTCGTGAAACCGTAGGGATGGACTGCTGTTGAGGCTGCATTTGAGGTGCTGGAGACAGGTCAGCATCCGGCGCGTATTGAGGGGGCGTATGGACTCAGCCACTTGAGGCTGGAGACTTCGCCTGCATTAGCGGACGCGGCGCCTGCACCAAGTGAGGCCACTGACAGCTTCTGGAAGATGATGGACAGGCATCCTGTGATCCCATCATACTGCATAAAGAGAAGGCGTCTACCAACCCCGCTCATAGTACTTGAAGCCCTGCAGAAAACTGAGCCGCTCCGTGATCGATTGCCGTAGATCTCAGGCCGCAATCGATGCAGCGCTATGCTCCGCCTCTCTAGGAGGAGAGAGGCTCGCGCCTCTCTAAACTGAAGGAGTACGCACGGGCCGGCTAAGTACGTTCCACGCCCCGTCTGCCCGCAGTGCTATACGTTACGCCGGATTAGTAGTCTGCAACAGCGAGTCTCTTGTTTTGCGGTTTGCGCGAAGGTTCTGCGGAGCTGTGTGGTGACGCTCTCGCACTTGTACGCGTGCTGTCTTTCCTTGGCCGACGTAATACTCGTAGCAGTGGAATAACCGTGCTAGACGCATGATTAGCTGCCGAACGCGGTCTATGAATAGAGGTGCTGCACATCAGCGACTAGAAACACCGAATGAGTTATCAACCACTGTCCATATTAGTTGTCTATTGTGAATGCTTCCCTAGATATGTTTTCTGGTGGAGAACGAAGCAACACTTCAGTATATGGTGAGCGTTACGTTGTAATCTCAGTGGCGTTTGGACAAGAGGATCATTTGTGTTCTGAACGCTCGGGTGTGTGTCTGGGCTTTAAGGTTGCTGAATTTCACTGGGTGTAATGCTTCTGTGGGTTTAAGAATTGGTTATCTTAAGAACATAAGTTAAACTGTTTAAGTTATATTATGAGTTTGGTGACACAATTTCTTTTAAACGTCCTTAATGTGTGGTCCCACTTATTTTAGTGCCGTAAATTTTCTGTAGTTGTTTTGAATTTAAGTGTCCGTGATGCTTGCAAAGAGTTAGGAAAGATCTTGGCTAGCTTGTAAAGTGTTGTAACTCTCTGTCAGCTGGTTATATTAGGCGGCCGAAGTGGCCGTGCGGTTAAAGGCGCTGCAGTCTGGAACCGCGAGACCGCTACGGTCGCAGGTTCGAATCCTGCCTCGGGCATGGATGTTTGCGATGTCATTAGGTTAGTTAGGTTTAACTAGTTCTAAGTTCTAGGGGACTAATGACCTCAGCAGTTGAGTCCCATAGTGCTCAGAGCCATTTGAACCATTTGGTTATATTAAACCGGAATTGAGTTCACATAAGTTGCAAGCGTTAAATTTCTATCTTAAAACAAAATTTATCTTCTTTTAATATTTTCTCCAGGATGTAACACTTTTAGTGGATATTACTGGTCCTTAAACTCTAATTTAATTTGATTTTTATCTCACTTCCTGTGAAGGCAGCGGTCGGCAAGGTTGTAGTGGCTTTTTGTTTGCAGGCTATGGTGTTTGTTGCATGTCAAAGTCAAGTCATTTGGAAAAAAAAATAACTACGCAAATTGTTATTTGTTGGTAATTTGCTAGTGACTAAATGTATATAATTAATGTACCTCAGAGTCTGTTTCGATGATCCTTCCATGACAAAACTGAGTGTGTTTCTGTCAAGTAATACTACGAACACTGTTCAAGAAGCGCTGTGGCCTCCCATCGGGAGAGAGGGACTGGCGCCATCCACGTCTGCCACAGGAACAGAGGTCAGCGACAGCAGCAGCTCACCCAGGCGATGACGGACGACGACCTGCTCCCAGTTCCCGTCAGTCGGCCCCCAAAAGGCCCCCCCCCCCCCCCAGGTGGTTCCAGAGACAGCTTTCTATCACTTTTGGCTCAGTAGCCAGCACTGTGTTCTTGTCCCTCCCCAGACAGTACATGCGATTCCATGGAAGATCGAAATCGACTAGAAGAGCTGAGGCCTGCCTTTTCGACAGGAAAAACACGATCTCGCCGGCGAGATCTTGTACCAGCACTCTCACCTGAAGATGGCGGCCAGCTGGACCGCGGAAATATTGTGTCAAGATGACGTTATGATCCGGCAGCACACCCGAGAAGAGTATTATCAATTATTACGCCGGGAAAGCCTTCGTAATTACTCCATTGTGTGTTTACATGATAATGTCAGTCTCCCGAAATGGAGGATGCTAGTGAAACCATGCCTTCTTTGTGCGAGAGTGAACATTGGCTTGAACTACTCTTGTAGGATTTGCATCGGCGTGATGCCCAGACGAAACAGCAGTCACTTGGCAGTGGGTTCCCATGACGTCTCACACGCATATTGCAGGTTGATATTCCCTTCGTCACTTTCACTGACGGCTCTATCACCAGTGAGGTCGCCCCATGAATGCCTGCTGTATCGTCATGTCCGACCAAACAGGATGCCAAAATTTTTCACTTCGTCTCATGGTGAAATGTCCTATGTTGAAATGGTCGAACTCAGGGGGGGGTCCATCCTTTCTTCCGAGGCTATCATGTCGTGTATGTAAATATGAGCAATTTCGGCATATGCCAAATGCCCAGCTGCATGAAAGAAAGGCAAGACTTTTAATAATAATTAGCTGTAGATTCCAGTTACCCATTCGTTCTGCCTCTATGGACCGTTTCACTAGTACATAGCGTATAATGTTGGAATAGTCCCTCTTTGTTGAAGAGATTCAAGGAGCTTCAAAATTTGTCACTGACAGGACCACATCTATCCCTGTCAGATCAGCTCTTCGATCCCGTTGAGGCGCAACGCCCGCTCACATGAGGGGAACGGGCTGCCTGCTCTCCTCTCTCTACGAACTCTCTCCTTCCCTCATTACCTCAACGTTACGAAACCACTCACAAAGCGGCCTTCTTTGATGTACACGTGTACCTATCTACTCAATGACATTGACGCTATAAGTCATGTGTGATTTCCTTCAGGCAGAATTTATTCTGGATGAAGAACGATCAACTCCCCTAAGTTTGTAATAAAATCCAGTTTTATCATATGTATTTGAATGGATGTACGAGTAGGTACGTGGAAAATGTGCGTTTAGATCTAATACAGCGCTTCAATTATTAGAATATCTGTCGAAAAAATTTGCTGTTTTTTGTATCCCTATAAACATCGAATTACTGGATTAATTTATAGTTTTTTTTTCATCGACGCAGGATTTTGTCCTCTTTATGTTCCGATAGAACGGTTATTTCCAAAATATGGGCCAATTTCGAGTTATAATCGAAAAACTGGAAAAGTCTGAAAATTTCGAGGTCTTTCTGCCACCGAAAGTTGCCTGAAACGTGGAAGAAGGCGAGCAAACGTAGTGGCTCCAGTGAACACATTAAGGAAACGAGACGCCACTATCGCTATTACAAGATTCCAAGCTATGAACGGCATCAACGCGAGCCGCACACGGCCCTCCACGTTAAAGCTCGAGAACGTAGATTTGGCATATATACACCATACCAAACGATCCTAGAAATAAATGTTCTGCCAGAATTAATGTAAGCGGAAACACTTTCTGAATCTTCTAAATAGAACGGCATATTCGTTCTGCTTCTTTGGCTTGGTCAGCTCTCTTGGTCACTACAGTATTCCACAAAGTCACCTTTCGGACGCTCTTCCTGCTGTGTCAGTGGTGTCACCGCCAGACACCACATTTGGTAGGTGGTAGCCTTTAAATCGGCCGCGGTCCGTTAGTATACGTCGGACCCGCGTGTCGCCACTATTAGTGATTGCAGACCGAGCGCCGCCACACGGCAGGTCTAGAGAGATTTCCTAGCACTCGCCCCAGTTGTACAGCCGACTTTGCTAGCGATGGTTCACTGACAAATTACGCTCTGAATTGCCGAGACGATAGTTAGCATAGCCTTCAGCTACGTCATTTGCTACGACCTAGCAAGGCGTCATCACCAGTCACTATTGATGCTGTAAAACACGTACCGTCAAGAGCGATGTTCACCAATTATGGGTTAAAGTTAAGTATTCCAGAAGCTACGTACCTTTTTTGCTAGTCTCAATTCCTTGTCCTGTTCCAGACCTCACGCCAGCCTGCGTGAGCTTAAACGCGTGCCTTTCGGCTTCCTCCTAGTGGATTGGCTGTCTTGCCAATCCACAACAGTGTCAGAATTCTGAAGAGTTACCTTTGCATCTGAATTAAGCTTTCTTGTGAGACTTCGTGCAGTGTCGATTATGATTATATCCCTTCATCGCCAAGATGTGATTTTGTTATGTTTCTGGTGCAATTCATTCGGGGTGTTGCAACAGTTCTCTCGTTTCCTACTGCTCCAATCCTTTCTCGCTGGGATTTTCCCTGAGTATGAACCAAGTCTGCTCTGTCTCTGGCATTGCAGGGGAAGATATCTGGATACGCATAATACACCACTCTACTGCAGCAGAACAATGCTCGTTAGTTTACTTATCCCAGGGTGTACCCTAGTACACAGTACTGTCAAATGTGTTTCTATCCTTCTGCATTCAGCGTTCCCTTGGGCGCAGTTAAGAACACCACACTTTACCCACGTAAAATGCTGTGACCGAGCGGTTCTAGGCGCTTCAGTCCGGAACCGCGCTGATGCTGTGGGCGCAGGTTCGAATCCTGCCTCGGGCATGGATGTGTATGATGCCCTTAGATTAGTTAGGTTTAAGCAGTTCTAGGTCTAGGGGACTGATGACTTCAGATGTTTGTCCCATAGTGCTTGGAGCCATTTCAACCATTTTTGAACCCCTTAAAACACTCCTACTGTAACATCACCAAAAGTGCATCCTCTGAACTTCATTTCAGGCGCTACACAGGATGACAGCTAGCGTTATCCAGGAATCAGTGAAACTGAAAAGCTTCCCTACTACAAGGTGTGGTATGGCACATCACTCCAAATCACTCATGTCTAGTCACGCACGGTCCAAATGTGTCGCTCTTAATGCTACGTAAAATGTTGCTTATCAATGGCCACGGAAATGAGCAGCTCGATCGTTGTATCCCATTCTCGTCACGTCGCTACACACGGACATTATGCTAACTGGACTGCTGTTTGCACTTTGGAACTCACGAGTGATACCCACTGCCGATTTCATACTACCTTTTTATAACCACCCTCTGTTATGTCCGAAAATGCTTGCCTGTCAGTATATCAGGTCTGTCTGGTATCTGTTTAGCTATGCTTCTTCCTTCGAGTTTTCACTTGTATAAACACATCAGCAGTCGACGTGAGCAGCTTTGGAAGGATGGAAATGTTCCTGATGGATCTGTCAGGCGACGTCCAATGACTAGCCCCCGTTCAAAGACACCCAACTCTCCTGACCGACTCGTTAGCTGTTACTGCTTCTCTGCTGACAACACAATATTCGCCTCCTTGTATTATACTGGCAGGTCCGTCCCCTGGTCAGAGCTACACTATATATAGGTGAGACAGCGTAGGAATACGTTGACTAGAAAACAACAGCCACCGTGAAAACAGGCAAACGATTTTACCAGTACCTGGCTAAGCCTGAAATAAGTTCTGCAGAAATTTTTACGAAGTCTCAGACGGTGTTCAGGAAAAATAGATTAGGTAGAATTGGTGGTGGAGTATTTGTGTCTGTCAGTAGTGGTTTATCTTGTAGTGAAGTCGAAGTAGATACTCCGTGCGAATTGGTATGGGTGGAGGTTATACTTAACAGCCGAACTAAGTTAATAATTGGCTCCTTCTACCGACCCCCAGACTCCGATGATATAGTTGCTGAACAGTTCAGAGAAAATTTGAGTCTCGTAACAAATAAATACCCCACTCATACGGTTATAGTTGCTGGGGACTTCAACCTTCCCTCGATATGTTGGCAAAAATACTTGTTCAAAACCGGTGGTACGCAGAAAACATCTTCCGAGATTGTCCTAAATGCTTTCTCCGAAAATTATTTCTAGCAGTTAGTCCACGAACCAACGCGAATTGTAAATGGTTGCGAAAACACACTTGACCTCTTAGCCACAAACAATCCAGAGCTGATAGAGAGCATCATGACTGATACAGGGATTAGTGATCACTAGGTCGTTGTAGCTAGGCTCAATACCGTTTCTTCCAAATCCATCAGAAACAAACGCAAAATAATTTTATTTAAAAAAGCGGATAAAGTATCACTAGAAGCCTTCCTAAGAGACAATCTCCATTCCTTCCGAACTGACTATGCAAATGTAGACGAGATGTTCAAATGGTTCAAATGGCTCTGAGCACTATGGGACTTAACATCTATGGTCATCAGTCCCCTAGAACTTAGAACTACTTAAACCTAACTAAGGACATCACACAACACCCAGTCATCACGAGGCAGAGAAAATCCCTGACCCCGTAGACGAGATGTGGCTCAAATTCAAAGATATAGTGGCAACAGCAATTGAAAGATTCACACCTCATAAATTGGTAAGAGATGGAACTGATCCCCCGTGGTACACAAAACAGGTCGGAACGCTGTTGCACGGTCAACGGAAAAAGCATGCGAAGTTCAGAAGAACGCAAAATCCCGAAGATTGGCTAAAATTTACAGACGCGCGAAATTTGGCACGGACCTCAATGCGAGATGCCTTTAATAGGTTCCACAACGAAACATTGTCTCGAAATTTGGTACAAAATCCGAAGAAATTCTGGTCGTATGTAAAGTACACAAGCGGCAAGACGCAGTCAATACCTTCGCTGCGCAGTGCCGAAAGTACTGTTACCGACGACTGTGCCGCTAAAGCGGAGTTATTGAACGCAGTTTTCCGAAATTCCTTCACCAGGGAAGACGAATGGAATATTCCAGAATCTGAAACACGAACAGCTGCTAGCATGAGTTTCTTAGAAGCAGATACCTTAGGGGTTGCGAAACAACTCAAATCGCTTGATACGGGCAAGTCTTCAGGTCCAGATTGTATACCGATGAGGTTCCTTTCAGATTACGCTGATACAATAGCTCCCTACTTAGCAATCATATACAACCGCTCGCTCACGGATAGATCTGTACCTACAGATTGGAAAATTGCTCAGGTCGCACCAGTGTTTAAGAAGGGTATTAGGAGTAATCCATCGAACTGCAGACCTATATCATTGACGTCGGTTTGCAGTAGGGTTTTAGACTATATACGGTATTCAAACATTATGAATCACCTCGAAGGGAACAATCTATTGATACGTAATCAGCATGGTTTCAGAAAACATTGTTCTTGTGCAACACAGCTAGCTCTTTATTCGCACGAAGTAATGGCCGCTATCGACAGGGGATCTCAAGTTGATTCCGTATTTCTAGATTTCGGGAAGCTTTTGACACCGTTCCTCACAAGCGACTTCTAATCAAGCAGCGGGCCTATGGGGTATCGTATCAGTTGTGCGACTGGATTCGTGATTTCCTGTCAGGAAGGTCGCAGTTCGTAGTAATAGACGGCAAATCATCGAGTAAAACTGAAGTGATGTCAGGTGTTCCCCAGGGAAGCGTCCTGGGACCTCTACTGTTCCTGATCTATATAAATGACCTGGGTGACAATCTGAGAAGTTCTCTTAGGTTGTTCGCAGATGATGCTGTAATTTACCGTCTAGTAAGGTCAGTTGCAAAGCGATTTAGAAAAGATTGCTGTATGGTGTGGCAGGTGGCAGTTGACGCTACATAACGAAAAGTGTGAGGTGATCCACATGAGTTCCAAAAGAAATTCGTTGGAATTCGATTACTCGATAAATAGTACAATTCTCAATGCTGTCAATTCAACTAAGTATCTGGGTGTTAAAATTACGAACAACTTCAGTTGGAAAGACCACATAGATAATATTGTGGGGAAAGCGAGCCAAAGGTTGCGTTTCATTGGCAGGACAATTAGAAGATGCAACAAGCCCACTAAAGAGACAGCTTACACTACACTCGTTCGTCCTCTGTTAGAATATTCCTGCACGGGGTGGGATCCTTACCAAGTGGGATTCACGGAGGACATCGAAAGGGTGGAAAAAAGGGCAGCTCGTTTTGTATTATCACGTAATAGGGGAGAGAGTCTGTCAGATATAATAAGCGAGTTGGGATGGGAGTCATTAAAGCAAAGACGTTTTTCGTCGCGGCGAGATCTATTTACGAAATTTCAGTCACCAACTTTCTCTTCCGAATGCGAAAATATTTTGTTGACCCCAACCTACATAAGTAGGAATTATCATCAAAATAAAATAAGAGAAATCAGAGCTCGAACAGAAAGGTTTAGGTGTTCGTTTTTCCCGCGCGCTGTTCGGGAGTGGAATGGTAGAGAGATAGTATGATTGTGGTTCGATGAACCCTCTGCCAATCACTTAAATGTGAATTGCAGAGTAGTCATGTAGATGTAGATGTACCTACGCAAGCACGTGGGAAGTCATTCTAGAATACTTTTGAAATGCCTGGCGCTGGGAGAGCGACTTTCATTGATCACAGACTACCAACCCCCAAACTCCACCCTGGAAGTGTTCCTCCGCCCGAGAGGGCACCAATTTACAGTCGTGCAACGAATCCACAAGGATGTTGAGCCGTGCGTGTCTCCTGTTCCCGCCATCATGTATTTTTCACCCTGTTTTTAACGTACTTTCACCTCACTATAAATTACTACTGTCACTGACTCGCTGCTTTGCCTGACCGTGAGAAGCCTATCGATATATTCCATCTCGTAATATCTTTGGTTGACTGCTATTAGTTCCCAGTCGTTTTCTGTCGTAAGCGAGTTCGGGTCGCGAGTTCGGGTCTGCCAGTCGGTAGGAACGCGTCTGGGCGCAGTCCGGACCTGCCAGTCGGGGAGTGGCAATGTGCCACTAGTGCAGTCGGGATGGAGCAGCAGTAATGTCTGCGTCGACATCGCTCGCTCGACCATTGCCGCCTGGCATCACTTGAGCCGTGCCACGGTCTTGGTTGATCGTCGGTCGGCCGTTCAACCGAACGACGCGTTTTGGCTCGCCGATCGTTCATGAGTCGGCTGTGTGTGTGTGTGTGAGTGTGTGTGTGTGTGTGTGTGTGTGTGTGTGTGTGTGTGTGTGTGTGCGCATCGACTCCCGATTTGTCATGCTTGTTGGGTATCGTTCAGGTTTTCGTGCAAGTGTTCGTCAGGTTGTGTGTAGTTGGCGTTATTTCCACTGATGACTATTTTAGATGTTGTCGGCATTCTGAGAGGAGTCGGCGGTTGCTGCGAACCGGGGAAGTTATCTCCACGTGGTGCAGACGGCTGGGTCCGCTGGCGGCTCCTGCACAGTGTCGGAGCGTGTGTGGGGCTATCCTATCGCTAATAGCTTCGTGGTTCACCGACCCAGGACGTCAAAGTGGAGTAGTGGTTTCAACTACCCAAGCCACGTCCATTCATGTTGTGGTGGTTCGTTTCGGTGGTTTGCTGTTGGGGAGGTTTTCCTGGAGCAACACTGAGTGTTTCTATTGCTGAAATTTAGCCGCCATTCGGTGCGATTAAGTATTTCGGTTGACTACAATTCGAGTGCACCAGTGGAATTTTCTGCCTTGTGGCCGTTAGTTTTCCGGTTAACTGCCCTGGCCACTAACGTAATTTCCGGCAGCGTCCTTTCCTCTCCTGTTGTCGCTGTCCAACATGGTGTGTAATTTTGACAGATAATACATACTCCATTGTGGATTATCACGTTTGTAACCTTTTGTTTGAGTTCTCATGTACTGATTGATGTGAAGCAAGTCGTTGTGTCGGTCGGCCCGTGGCTGTCCCATGGTTGGGTTCCGATGGATCAAAAGTAGTTGGGCTCGCCACCTGTCTCACCTAAGTGAAGGAGGGCAGACTGACCTCACTGACCTCACTGGAGGCTTCTGAGTGCCGTTGTCTTTATTGTCTTTACCAACAGTGTTTAATTATCTGTTTTCAGCTACTTTAAATTTAAGGCTTATGGTTATAGTTTTTTTTTTTTTAATGCTAAATTAACTGTGGGTTTTCAGCCTTGCAACTGTATTCTTAAAATTATCTTTCAAGCTTAAACATTGCGGCCCTCTTCTTTTAAAAGAATTATGGTAATATATTTTCAAATTTTGAAACTTAATTGTTGCCTTCAGCCATTGGTATTGCACCTGCCTTGAGGCTTTCCACCTAACTGTGATATATGTTTCTTTTAATTATTTTATTTGCTTTTTTAATTTCATTTTTATCTTGTTGATTTTTTTAGATTTCTTGTTTTTAAACATTGCGGCCTTCTGCCTCTAAAAGACTTTGGTAATATATTTTACAATTTTGGAACTTATTTGTGTCCTGTAGCCATTTGTATTGCACCTTGCATATGTTTGTTCTATCTACTTTGCTTTGAGGCTTTCCACCTAGCTGTGATATAAGTTCTTTTTTAAATTTATTTGCTATTGTAATTGGATTTTTAACTTGTTGATTTTCAAAATTTCTTATTTGGAGGCCTTTAGCCGTGAAAGATTTGCATTTGGTAAAGTTTCGGCTGTATGCCGCTTTGGTTGTAAATGCGTTAATAAATTACAATAAATTACAATTAGAAGGCGAAACTGAAACCAACCTTATTTTCCCCTTTCCGCAATCTTAATTACCTGTTCTTCCCTGCATGTTTAGGGGGGCGTTTCAGCTGTGATGCTTTATTGTACAAGGTGTACACCTTTGCTTCCTCCGTTTGCCGATAGGTGGCGACAACGGTAAGTAGCGGTCGAAAGAAGCAGATCGCAGACTTCAGGCAGTTAGCTTGGACCTGGGTCAACATAACCTCATTCAAACATTAGTCGATTTTTTTCTGCATGATAAAGTTGTTCTTGATTGAAAACGTCAGTTTACGAGCCTAATTGTCGTCATTTGCGGGAGGTGTTACTGTTTCGTTTCAATATGAAGAAAACAGCGGCTGAGTCTCATCGAATACTCTCAAGTACGTGTGGTAAGCACGCTACTAGTGAAAGATTAGTGAAAGAACGTGTCGTGAGTGGTCTCAACCGGTGATTTTAACCTCGTAGACCGACATAGTGGTGAAAGAGAGTAAGTTTCCGAAGATGTAGAATTAGAGACATTGCTGAGTGAAGATTCGGGTCAAACTCAAGAAGAATTGGCACGATTAGTGGGAGTGCAACAGAAAGCCATTTCAAAACGTCTCAAGGTTATGGGCATGATTCAGAAAGAAGGAACTTGGGTCCCGTGTGAGCTGAAACCAAGAGACGTTGAACAGCGTTTGTGTGTTTGTGAACAGTTGCTTCAGAGTTCTACATCGCATTGTGACCGGGGATAGGTTCATTACGATAATCCTAAACGCAAAAAATAATGGGGATATCCCGGTCATGCTTCCACGTTGAAGGCCAAACCGAATAACCACGGCTCCAAGATCATACTATGAATTTGTTGGGACCACCTCGGCGTCTTGTACTATGAGGCGTGAAAACCAAGTGAAACAATCACAGGTGCTCGTTATAGAACGCAATTAATGCGTTTGAGCAGGGCATTAAAAGACAAGTGATTTTGCAGGACAACAACGCTCGACCCCACGTTGCAAAAGAGGTCCAAACGTACTTGGAAACGTTAAAATGGGAAGTCCCACCCCACCCTGCGTATTCTCCAGACATTGCTCCCTCTATCACCTGGTTAGATCAATGGCGCATGGCCTGGCTGACCAAGGCTTCCAATTTCATGAAGAAGTCACAAACTGGATCGATTTGTGGATGACTTCCAAAGATGAACAATTTTTTCGACACGGGATCCGTACACTGCCCGGAAGATGGGAGAAAGTAGTATCCAGCCACGGAAAATATTTTGAATGATACATGTGTAACCAATTTGTTTCATTAACGCCTCAAACATTGGGGAAAAAACGGTGGAAGCAAAGTTGTACACCTTGTAGATAACCATCAGTTGTTTATTTTTATACTCAATGCCACCTGTTTCGAACAGCAGACATTATCAACGGGAAGCAAAGTGTAACCAGCTTGTCACTACAACATTTGAAGTCAACGACTTCAACTTAAGCAGCAAAATATAGCTTCTGGTGCAATAAATAACGTTGGCTTGCATTGAGCATAAAAGTGACAGCTGGTGGTCATCTGCAATGACGTTTGATAGCTGAAAAGCCCCACCTTATCACAAATCTCTCCCAACGAGGGTTACTGGCTGACTCCTGGCCTATTTTAGGCCTTTTGGCTAAACTACTCCTGAAATAGAATTAAGACCTTCTTATTGGCAAAGTCCTGCTAGCGATCATAGCATTTGCTATTTCCTTATAAATTTCTTTCTCGAAAGGTGTTATGAAACACTGGCCATCCTGTGGAAACCTCTCACTTTTTCACTCGGTATGGCCGGCCGAAGTGGCCGTGCGGTTAAAGGCGCTGCAGTCTGGAACCGCAAGACCGCTACGGTCGCAGGTTCGAATCCTGCCTCGGGCATGGATGTTTGTGATGTCCTTAGGTTAGTTAAGTTTAACTAGTTCTAAGTTCTAGGGGACTAATGACCTCAGAAGTTGAGTCCCATAGTGCTCAGAGCCATTTGAACCATTTCACTCGGTATGGTCTGCCTAGACCACATTCAGACAGATCAAGGAAAGCCCAGCCCTCAGAATAATCTCCGTCCCTCACAAACTGGGAAACCCGAACTGGCGTTTACAATAGCGGCATGAGGAGACGCTGCAGCATTTTGTGTAGAGTCACAACGCTGCACAGAACATCACGTAAGAGGTCTGCCGTCGCCAGAGCGTCGCGGCTTGGGCTGCAGCATCCATTATTCAGTCGCAGCAAAAACGCCTGAGCGGCCCGGACCGGCGCTGCGGTTTTTGCCGGCGGTTGGCGGCCGCGGCACGAGCTGCAGGCAGACACTTGCCGGCGACGGCCGCGCCCTGTTGTCACGCGCGCACCAGCCTTCTGCGCTGGCGATGAAGTCACTGCGGGCAGGCCGCGTCGTAATGGCACTCTCATTCTTCCCCCTGAAATTAACTCCTCTTTCGTGGAACTCCAGGCCTAGCAGACCTAGACATACGACACGGTATGATACTACAGTGCATGTGTTATTCCAAATTACGATGCGACGTTACTTTGGACATGAATGCGTGTCCAAAGGAACATTCCACCGTAGTTCGGAATAAAACAGTCACTGCAATGTCGTATTTATTCGCCGATACTGGGCAAGCGACTTGTAAAATGTCCCGAATGTACGGGAATATACATAATGGATGTTTGAGAACAGAACGCAGACACGTGATTGACGACATATAGAGGTTTTGGACTGGCTATGAGTCGTGCTCGTATAGCTTAATAGTGAGGAGACCTCTAGCGATAAGCGGAAAACCCGGGTTCGAGTTCCGGTCCGGTACACTTTTTCATTGTCGTCCTTCCATTACACAGCTGATGACCCTCCATATTCGCAATTGCAAATACATTTCGTGTATTCTACCGTCTACTTGATCGCACTTCGTTTTACACTACTGGCCACTAAAATTGCTACACCAAGAAGAAATGAAATGCAGATGATAAACAGGTATTCATTGGACAAATATATTATACTAGAACTGACATGTGATTACATTTTCTAGCAATATGGGTGCATATATCCTGAGATGTACAGAAACCAGATGGCAGTTATAAGAGTCGAGGGGCATGAAAGGGAAGCAATGGTTGGGAAAGGAGTGAGACAGGGTTGTAGCCTCTCCCCGATGTTATTCAGTCTGTATATTGAGCAAGCAGTAAAGGAAACAAAAGAAAAATTCGGAGTAGGTATTAAAATTCATGGAGAAGAAGTAAAAACTTTGAGGTTCGCCGATGACATTGTAATTCTGTCAGAGACAGCAAAGGACTTGGAAGAGCAGTTGAACGGAATGGACAGTGTCTTGAAAGGAGGATATAAGATGAACATCAACAAAAACAAAACGAGGATAATGGAATGTAGTCAAATTAAATCGGGTGATGCTGAGGGGATTAGATTAGGAAATGAGACACTTAAAGTAGTAAAGGAGTTTTGCTATTTAGGGAGTAAAATAACTGATGATGGTCGAAGTAGAGAGGATATAAAATGTAGACTGGCAATGGCAAGGAAAGCGTTTCTGAAGAAGAGAAATTTGTTAACATCGAGTATAGATTTAAGTGTCAGGAAGTCGTTTCTGAAAGTATTTGTATGGAGTGTAGCCATGTATGGAAGTGAAACATGGACGATAACCAGTTTGGACAAGAAGAGAATAGAAGCTTTCGAAATGTGGTGCTACAGAAGAATGCTGAAGATAAGGTGGGTAGATCACGTAACTAATGAGGAGGTATTGAATAGGATTGGGGAGAAGAGAAGTTTGTGGCACAACTTGACTAGAAGAAGGGATCGGTTGGTAGGACATGTTTTGAGGCATCAAGGGATCACAAATTTAGCATTGGAGGGCAGCGTGGAGGGTAAAAATCGTAGAGGGAGACCAAGAGATCAATACACTAAGCAGATTCAGAAGGATGTAGGTTGCAGTAGGTACTGGGAGATGAAGAAGCTTGCACAGGATAGAGTAGCATGGAGAGCTGCATCAAACCAGTCTCAGGACTGAAGTCCACAACAACAACAACAATATCCTGAGAAATCAGTAGCTAGAACAACCACCTCTGGCCGTAGTAACGGCCTTGATGCGCCTGGGCATTGAGTCAAACAAAGCTTGGATGCCCTGTACATGTACAGCTGACCATGCACCTTCAACACCATACCACAGTTCATCAAGAGTAGTGACTGGCGTATTGTGACGAGCCATTTGCTCGGCCACCATTGACCAGACGTTTTCAATTGGTGAGAGATCTGGAGAATGTGCTGGCCAGGGCAGCAGTCGAACATTTTCTGTATCCAGAAAGGCCCGTACAGGACCTGCAACATGCCGTCGTGCATTATCTTGCTGAAACATAGGGTTTCGCAGGGATCGAATGAAGGGTAGAGCCACGGGTCGTAACACATCTGAAATGTTCAAAGTCCCGTCAATGCGAACAATAGGTGACCGAGACGTGTAACCAATGGCACCCCATACCATACCATCACGCCGAGTGATACGCCAGTATGGCGATGACGAATACACGCCTCCAATGTGCGTACATCGCTATGTCGTCAAACACTGATGCGACCATCATGATTCTGTAAGCAGAAACTGGATTCATCCGAAAAAATGACGTTTTGCCATTGGTGCACCAAGGTTCGTCGTTGAGTACAACATCGCAGGCGCTCCTGTCTGTCATGCAGCGTCAAGGGTAACCGCAGCCATGGTCTCAGAGCAGATAGTCCATGCTAATGTAAACGACGTCGAACTGTTCGTGCAGATGGTTGTTGTCTTGCAAACGTCCCCATCTGTTGATTCAGGGATCGAGACGTGGCTGCACGATCCGTTACAGCCCTGCGGATAAGATGCTTTCATCTCGACTGCTAGTGATACGAGGCCGTTGCGATCCAGAACGGCGTTCCGTATTACCCTCCAGAACCCACCGATTCCATATTCTGCCAACAGTCATTGGATCTCGACCAACGCGAGCAGCAATGCCACGATACGACAAACCTCAATCGCGATAGGCTACAATCCGACCTTTATCAAAGTCGGAAACGTGATGGTACGCATTTCTTCTCCTTACACGAGGCATCACAACAACGTCTCACCAGGCAACTGCTGTTTGCATATGGGAAATCTGTTGGAAACTTTCCTCATGTCAGCACGTTGTGGTAAGACACTGGACTCGCATTCGGGAGGACGACGGTTCAATCCCGCGTCCGGCCATCCTGATTTAGGTTTTCCGTGATTTCCCTAAATCACTCCAGGCAAATGCCGGGATGGTTCCTGTGAAAGGGCACGGCCGACTTCCTTCCCCATCCTTCCCTACTCCGATGAGACCGATGACCACGCTGTCTGGTCTCCATCCCCAAACCAATCAATCAATCAGCACGTTGTAGGTGTCGCCACCGCCGCCAACCTTTTGTGAATTCTCGGAAAAGCTAATCATTTGCATATCACAGCATCTTCTTCCTGTCGGTTAAATTTCGCGTCTGTAGCACGTCATCTTCGTGGTGTAGCAATTTTAATGGCCATTAGTGTATAAGCTGTTAACCCTCTAAGTAGTGGAATTTCTTTTATTCGGCAGTAAGATGTAACATCAGTCCCCTAGACCTCTAAGTCTTTTCAGCTATGTTTTTCTCTCTCTTTTAACGTTTTTGCACTTCATCGTTTTTATCACTCTTTAAGGTATAAAAACATAAACCATAACCATTGTTAAAATATCAATAAATATAAATTTATTATTAGAAAGACATTTAATTGATAACACTCTTCTCACTTAGAAATACATTTTTAACATAATTACTGGTACAATTTAAAGAAGCAGAATAGCCAGAAGTAAAGCAAGAAAAAAGTTAAAGTTTATTTCTCAGCGCAAATGTTTTGCGCACTTTACGCGAACGCTACAAGCACGTTGGCTCTTCATAAGGAATACACCTGTTGGCAGTTTTTTTCTTTTATATACGGGCAGAATTGAAAACTTTTTCTTTCTTCAAGCTTGTCCGATGGACTAAAAATGTCATCAACTCGAAATAAAAAGTTATCGCGTAGGCTAACGATTTTCTTTTCTTTTGTTGCCTCTTCTTGTACAGATAAAATAATATTCTACAGTTCTTGAGGCAACCTCGAATTTGGCAGTCGGGATTTCACGAAAGCATGTACGACATATAGAGGAAGTCATTCCAAGAAATCAAAACGTCGTAGGGTTTTCTTTTTCTTCACACAGTCCGTAATAACTAATTGCTCTTATTCCAGTCATGGTTACCATGCTGTAAGAAATGTCCGACGGCCTCGTTCTTGTTTCACGATTAGGAGAAAAAACGCAACACTTCATATCTAGTATGATTGTTCCACTTTTTTGTGGTATTATAAAAAGATATGGTTTGAGGTTCATCATTTCAAACGTAAGTGTAACTGTAATGATGCAATGATGAATGAAGCTGCATAGTTTTTTGAGGGGACATAAAAAAGTAGGGTTATGTCTTTTGTAAACCCAGAAGGCTAGATCCAGTGCATTTTAACGAATTTTTAATAGGGATATTTCAATTTCTGCAACAAATTTGTGTAGTAAATTAGAATATGTGCGAGAAAAATTAAAAAGTAAAATGCAAGTTGTTACTTTATTCGTTTCTCTATGAATACAAAAACGTCGACTGCAGACCTTTCAATCGAACTTATCAGATGATGAGACAAAGAAAATAGAACTCTAGGTAGAGCGGAACGCCGGTCAAGCAGACCACAAAAAACGTAACAATTTTAGACATACCCGGTCGGAGAGACAGGCAAAAAAACACTTTCAGGAGCACGGTCTCACACACCGACAATACGCAATAAAAGATCTACTCACTGTAAAACAACGAATGAGCTATTTTGGACTACACTTCTCGCCTCCATCAGATGCTGTACAGCAATTAGTATTGATAACGCCAACTATAGCCGTAACTTCGATCAATGTTTCGTTCAGACGGTTAAACTACAGCACGTCAGAACTCTCTGTGAATAAAATAGCCACCGTATAAGGTAAACCGCCCACATGTAGTTCCCCAAGCAAAATTTTACATTCGCCATTTTATTTTAAGTTAGAAATTGAACAAAGAACTGGTGTAAGTCAATTAACTTCAGACTGCTGTTCATATGATTCCATTAAATGAAAAAATATACATGGTGCAAAAGAAAGTAACTACATGTACAAAATCTTTGAGTGTATAATCCTTTAAGTCCCAGCAATATGAAAAAAATATAATTTTACATTTTTCAAAAAAATGACCTTTACTATCATAGTAAGCAACGAATACATCTACATCTACCTGGTTACTCTGCAGTTCACAATTAAGTGCCTGACAGAGGGTTCATCGAACCACGTTTAAGATACTCTTCACCGTTCAACTTTCGAAGTGCGCGCGGGAAATATGAACACTTAAATCTTCCCTTGCGAGGTCTCATTTCTCTTATTTTCTCCCTATGTACGTGGGTGCCAGAAAATGTTTCATACTCTGAGGAAAATATTTGAAAGTTTCATGGAAGGTCGTGCAGCAACGAAAACGCTTTTGTTTTAATGACAGCCACCTCAGCTCGTGTATCATATCCATTGCACTCCCTCCCCTACTATGCGATAATACAAAACGCAGTGCCCTCCTTTGAACTTTTTCGATGTCCTCCGTCAATCCTACGTGATACAGATTCCACACCACACGGCAATACCCCACAAAAGGGCGGACAAGCGTAGTGTAAGCGGTTTCTTTGATAGACCTTTTACACTTTCGAAGTGTTCTGCCAATAAATCACAGCCTTTGGTTTGCTTTCCCCACAAAGTTTTCTACGTCTCATTACAGTTTAAGTTATTCAAAACTGTAATCCCTGAATATTTAGTTGAATTTACAGCCTTTACATTTGTGTGACTTATGGTGTAACCGAAATTTAATGAATAACTTCAAACTTTTCACTATTTAGAGTCAACTGCCATTTTTTCTCCATACAGATACCTTCTGTTGTTCCGGCGTAACAACAAGCGCCATCATATCGGCCAAGAACGATACAGCAGACAGGGCTGAGAGACGATGTCAGCCAATAGTACGCTAACTAGGGCGACACCACGACAGGAGCGGTCGCTATACGAAGAGAATAAAAGCGCGGCGACACTAGAAGATGAGCGCACTAGAAGACGAGTCGTATTGTTTGCTTGCATTGAAATTGCACATACATCCAAGGACATTGATTATTTGCATGTCACCATTTGTTTGCGACCCATCTTTGTAAATTCGCAAAGTTAATTATTGTCAATTAAAAACCCAATTAATAAGATTTGCTTGAATTGTTGTCTAGCTATCCAAGAAAACAGCTCCTAGGCACCCCATGTTAGACGAATGGCAGGACACGACATTTTGACGACAAAGATTCACAAACAAACCCCCCGCTTCACTGCCACGAAATTTTTTACTGTGTTTTGCTGGCGTCTTAATTCTCTCTTGTTTTTACTTTGCAAGGGTGTTTTTGCTTAGCAGTGTTTTCAGGTACATCTTGCAGAATTTTTCTTTGCTTTTTCTTACTTGCCTTTGTTACTTTCATTTATCTGTTCCAACATGACTACGCCCCCCCTAATCCCACCCCTTGCTCAGGCGTCACAGCTGACAGCTTTAGATGCAACATAGCTCATGCAGATGTTTCAGTTCCAGACTCGGCAAATGTCTACACTGCTTAACACAGTGCAGAAGCTACTGGCTAACGCTGCACGCCCAACGGAACAAGCAACACCTAGAGCAGCTATACCGCCTTTCCGCCAGTTTCATGATCAAAAATGGCTCGAGTGGTTGCAAGAGTTTGAAGCCCACATAACTGCTCACAACGTACCAGGTACTGTGAAACTTCCCTATATGATATCAACGATCGGAGTGCAGTGTTCAGATTAACTCGGAAATTACTTCCTAACGCCACTCCGAGTGAACTTTCGTATGATCAGATTGTAGATTCGCTAACTCACTATTATGACCAACAAGTGTATGTGGTAGCAGCTAGATATCAATTCTTTAATTTTAAAAACGGCCAGAAAAAGCTTATCACAAGTGGGTAACAGATTTGTAGGATATGACAAGGGAACGCTAATTCAAATTTGCTTGTGGCGCATTATATTCAGACGTTATGTTGCGTGATTCGATCTTGTAAATTGTAACTGTTGTCAAACTCAGAAAACAGATTTTGAAACAGTTCGATCCATCATTTCAACAGGTAGTTCAAATACTAGTAAGATTTATGTGCCCTGTCGGCCATTAAATTTGAGCAGCGAGCAATTTGTCAGGTTGAGTCCCTTGTTTGCGCTCGCTATGCCGAGTAAATAGGCACCATGCCGCATATGCAGCTAAACAGGTGGCTCCACATGGCGAACGGATTTAAGTCTTGCCCCTGGTGTTATCCACAGCAGAAACGCCAGGACTGTCCCTCCCAATAAGCTCAATGTTACGCTTGTCGCAAGAAAGGACAAACATAAGAATTCGACCCTCTCACAAAAATCTAGTCATAAGGTCCATGTCATTAATGCAGTATCTTCATAGTCTGCAATAGGGATTCACAAAACCGGCACACAAGCAGTTTCTTCAGTGATATGCCAGTCCAATTGTTTCTTTGCGGGAAACATGTAAAATTTCACATTGGCACAAGTGCCTCTGTCACATTGCTAAATCGTCACACATATGAGCTGTTAGGCTCCCCACGCCTTTCTAAAACTAGCACTCAATTGATGGCTTATGATGGACAAGACTATCCCAATCTCAGAAAGTGTACTTTGCCTGCCATGTATCTCTCGCATACACGGTGACTTTTGCGGTGCTAAAATCACGCAATTGTGAGAAACTATTTGATTTGTTGTCAGCGTCTGCATTTCATGCACAAGACAGTGCAGCTAGTTTGCTAAAAGAATTCTCAGAACTCTTTTCTGAAGGTTTAGGCGAGGCTAACAATTTTGTTGCACACATTACTCTGAAAGAAAATGCTCAGCAAAAACTTTGCCGAGCCAGAACTATTCCTATTGCCATGTGGGACAAAGTCGCTGCTGAACTTAAAGAATTTCAGGACACCGAACCTACTGTGCCCATACAAGCTAGACAATGGGCAACTCCACTGGTTTTGCTCCCCAAACCTTCAGGCCGCATTCGCCTCTGTGTTGACTAAATCTACAGTCAACCCACAACTATGATTGATACTTATCCATTGCCATGCCCAGAGGACCTCATGGACAGATTAGGCGCTGGTCGCTACTTTTCCAAAACTGATTTTCGCGATGCATATCTTCAAATACTGCTCAGTGAAGAATCTCAAGTAGTGTGTGTAGTAAACACTCATTTGAGCTTCTTTTAATATTTGCATTTGCCTTTTGGTAGTGCTTCCCACCCCCAAATTTACAACGGTATTTGGAACAGCTGACTGCTAAAGTGCCTAACTCTCCAAATTATTTAGATGATATTGTCGTAGCTGGTCGTAGACTTGAAGAAGATACTGAAAATTTGCGTACTTAGTTTCGGTTGCAGGACTAAAGTGTAGACTGGACAAGTGTGATTTTTTAAACCTGAGTTACAGTATCTTCGTCGTGTCATAAACAGCCAAGGTGTACATCCCCTTCAGTGGCATTTGTTTAGCCATACGAGATTTGTATGTTCCTCGCAAGGTCACAGAATTGCAATCAATGTTAGGTAAAATGAACTCTTATATGCGGATGAAACGAATACTGCACAAATCGCAGCTCCATTGCAACTCGCTTGCGTCGCAAGAATGTCCCATTTGTTAGGACAGATGCTTGCCAATTAGCTTTTCCAAAACT
The DNA here is from genome assembly GCF_023898315.1 of Schistocerca nitens. Taxonomy (NCBI): domain Eukaryota; kingdom Metazoa; phylum Arthropoda; class Insecta; order Orthoptera; family Acrididae; genus Schistocerca; species Schistocerca nitens. The sequence goes on from NC_064622.1 coordinate 430,870,206, forward strand.
TAAAAATGCATTGCTCAGTGATCGATGCTTAGTTCACTTTGATCAAGACAAACAAGTTGTATTCCAAGTTGACGATTCCTATTATGGAATAGGTGCTTTCGCACAGAATTGGTGGTAAAGACAGGCCTATCGCTTTCGCATCAAAAGTGTTGTCCAAAGTTCAGTGTAACTATTCTCAAATTGAGAAAGAAGCTTGGCTATTTTGTATGGCGTCAGCAAATTGCCCCATTATTTGTGTGGCATAAAATTCTACTTAGTAACGGATCACAAGCGTTTGCAGTCTTTGTCTCATCCGACGAAACCAGATCCTGTACGAACAGCTGAAAAACTGCAAAGATGGGTTTGTTGTTGTCTCAGTAACAGTACGAGATTATGTATCGTCCGACAGCTCAACATGGTAATGCGGACGCACTTTCACGTCTTCCGATTGGCCCTGATACGCTTCTGTTGCATCTTGTCACATCGATGCTCAGGATTCTGAATTGCTTCAATCTTTTCCGCTGAACTAGAGGAATGCTGCACAGGCCACGGAAGATAACTCAGATTTGAACATTTTGCTAAAATACATTCTCACATCTTGGCCTCGTTCCTTTCATAGCATAAATGACTCAGCAGTGTGCTGATACTCTGCTTGTGGGCATAGCCTCGCTACACAGGAAGGAGTGATTCTTGTTCAAAATTACAGTGGACAGTCACGAGTGTTGATCCCTAAAGCTTTGCAAAAAGAAGTGTTGCAGTTACTTCACCAAGGACACTGGGGTATTGGTCGTACGAAACAGTCAGCGCGTCGTTGGCAGGGCATGGACATCCAAATACAACATATGATGTCACAGTGTGACGCATGTGTGGAAAATCAGTCTTCTCCGCCACAAAAATTATCTGCATGGCCTGTCGCAGTCACCATGGTAACGTGTGCACAGACATTGAGGGACTTTTTAGGAACACTCGTTCTTCAATTGTGGTTGATTCGTATAGCAAGTTTCCTTTTGCTGTGCCAGTGAACTCAATAACATCACGTAGCACAGTTCAGGCGTTTTTCTTTACTTTTTGCATTGAATGTTGACTTGAAGCCATTGGGTCAGACAACGGCCCTTAGTTCACGTCAATGAATTTGGAACATTCTGTGAACGCAATGGCATACAGCATCTGACGAGTGCACCGTTCCATCCACAGTCAAACGGCGAAGCGGAACGTTTTGTCAGAACCTTCAAGCAGCAGACAGCCAAACCTCTCTCCACACTCACCAGGGATCATGCACTGCAGCTGTCTCTCGCCTCCTATCGTTCGCCCTCACGAGATGGACCATTTCCGACGGAACTGCTTCACGGACGCCGCCATCGGACACTGCTCCACCTGCTCCACTCTCCGCAGCATCAGGCGCGAGAGAAGGCCGCAAGTATCGCTTCGCGCCGCATGATATTGTGTTTTACAGAGTTTTTAGCGGCAGCAGACTGTGAAAGCGAGTTGAGCTTGTTCGTTGACTTGCGGCTTGCAAGTATCTCATATCAGGACCAGACGGATTGCAGCGCCGACATCACAATCAAATTCCCCACTGTCATGTGCATGGTGATCGTTTTGTGCCTGTTCCCCCAGATTCGCGGATCCTGAGGATAGCGCGACCACGCCAATCACCAGAGGGTGTCATCACGACACAGCGGGACGAATCCATGGAGACGGAACCCTCACCTCCTTCCTCCACCACCTCTCGTCCTACCAATCAAGCTGGAAGCACCCACGCCGCAGCAGCCGACGTCTTCTACATCTGGTTATGGGCCTTAGGAGGTGGACGCATACCCTTCTGGTCGTTTTCCGAGGGACGTTACCGCCAGATCGGAGGCCGGATGGCTGTGTACGACCGGAAGCTTGACGTACCCTGCAGCCACAGGTTACGGTCCAGCGTCCACCATCCAGCCTCCTCCGCCGTTGTCGCGCTCCCTACACGACGACGGACCGTCGCTTTGGGGGGAGGGGGAGGAGGAATGACCCGGTGTAACACCAAGCGCCGGCACGTCGGCCTGGAACGTAACAGCAGAGAGGGCTGTGAGGCGACGTCAGCCAATTGCACGCTGACAAGGGCGACACGACACGAGCGGCAGCTACACGAAGAGAGTAGAAGCGCCGCTCCGTCTAGCCGCGGCCGCACTAAAATATGAGCCGCCATAGCCGTCACTTCTGAAATGTATTATTTTCTTGCACGGAAGTTGTATATATCGAAGGACTTGAATTATATGGATGTCACAATTTGCTTGCGTCCCATCTTTAAAAATACGTAAAGTATTGTCTGTTGTAACTGCGACTGGTAGGTCGCTGGGTTGACGTGAAAGAAAGCGCGGCGGGGCCAACGGAGCGGCCCGCGAACGATAACACAAAGGGGAGAGGACGGACACGACCAACGAAGGACCAAACGAACAACAACAAGATCGAAACAACAGTACCACAAGAAAACCACGTCCACTCGTACGCAAAACAAGAAAGAAGCTGTCTAAGGTAAGTCGATAAGTCCACAGACGCACGCAAGGTAAGACTGGCTGCCTGAGCTTTTTTTTTTCCTTTTTTAATTTTCGATTCCCCCTAAAGGGGGCGGGCTGGCAGCAGCTTAGTACGCCGCTCTTCAGCCTACAGAATTTGTTTTAAAAAGATGAAGATAATAAGAACAGTTGGCGATAAAATCGGTGACTGAAAGGTAAAATGGCAGAAAATTCTGGAGCTGAAAACATAAAACACAGGGTTGGTGATGCTAATAAAATACACAGGAAGCAGAAAAATAATAGACAGAGAATTAAAAAACACGGCGACAGTCTGGGTTCTGTTCGCAAGAGATATAAAACGCACACCCAGCGACAGCATGATTTCTGTTCGCAACACAGTGGAAAGACGCACAACACTGAACACTCACTTATAAACTGCACTAAAAAATTGGCACAAATATGACATACCACACCCAAGAGCAGGTGGGGGGAAACTGGTCAGATGACGGTAAAAAAAAAGGGGGGAAGGAGAGGAAAAGTGAAGGGGGAGGGGGGAAAGGAGCCAATGGAAGATGAGGTTCCATAAGAGAGGTGGTGGGTGCTGAGCAGACGTGCCAGGGAGTGGGGAAGGCAGAGGAGGGGAGTACAAAAGGACTCGGGGGGGGGGGGAGAAAGGGAGAGGGTAGGCAGGGAGAAAGCACAGGATGGAAGGGGGGAGGAAGAAGGAGCCCAGGGAAAGGGCAGAGGAAAGGAGGGGAGTGAGGATCAGAGTTGTTAGGAGGGATAAATGGAGGGAGAGAGGGCACCATCCGGGAGGGGGAGTTGATGGAAGCCACCTTGGGAAAGGAGATGTAGGGTGTAGAGATGGAGGGTAGGGGGGACGCAACAGTGAAAACGTTGCAGGGGGCGGGGATGGGAGAGGAGAAGAGCAACCAGGGGGTGAGGGGGTTCAAGGCGGCGGGAGGTGCAAAGGATGCGGATATGTTCGAGGAAGAGGAGCAGATGGGGGAAAGGAATGAGATCATAGAGGATCCGCGTGGGGGACTGGAGGCGTATACGGAAGGCGAGGCGGAGTGCATGACGCTCAAGGATCTGCAGGGAATTTGGGGGGGGGGGGGGGGGAGGCTGGCTGAGCGAGAGGCAGGCGCTTAAATACACTATTGGGGATCCGCTCTTGGCCGCTGGAACCACGTGTTCCACTGTGGCGCCCTCACACTAAGTGCGGGCCAGGAGGCGGGCGCCGCCACAGCTTATGGCGCGATGGTGCAGAGACCTCTAGGGGTGTTCGACGTCCATGACGTCTGGCGCGGATTCAAATTCTGCAGCGCGCGGTACGAGATTATCAATTTAACTTACTGTAATTAACTCCATTAATAAGATTTGCTTGAATTGTTGTCTAACTGTCCAAGAAAACAGCTTCCTAGACATCTCATATTATTCGAGTGGGCAGGACACGACATCTCTAAATGATTTTGCAATTCGTTTTGATTATCTGATGATTTTACAAGACGGTAAGTCACAGCATCATCTGCAAATACTCTGAGGACCGCTCAATCATTTATGTAGGTGAGGAACAACATAGGGCTTACACAATTTCCTTGAGGAACGCCAAATATTAATTCTGTTTAATCAGAAGACTTCCGTCAATTACTATGAACTGTGTCCTTTGTGACAGGGAATAACGAATCTATTTACACAACTGAGACGATACTCAATAGGCAAGCAATTTGATTAAGTCGTTTATGAGAAACGGTGTCAAAAGCGTCCTGGAAATCTAAAAATTACAAATACATTTGGCGTTCCCTGTCAATAGCACTTATTACTTCTTGAGAATAAACAGCTAGTTGCGTTTCACAAGAAGGAATCATTGAGCACAATATATGTTTCAAAATCCTATTTCAAATCCACTTCAGTGACATGGGTCTGTTAGCTTTCTTAGGTATTATGCAACGTTCCCGTCTTTGAGCACGGATCTTACTATGAGCGAGAGATTGCAAATGATTGTTACGTATGGAGATATTGTGTCAGCGTACTCTGGAAAGAACCTGGCTGGAATGCAATGTGGATCGGAAGCCTTGCCTTTCTTAAGTGTTTTAAGCTGATTTGCTACACCGAGGATACCTGCCTCGATGTTACTCATGTTGGCAGCTGTTCGTATTTCGAGTTGTGGAATATTTACATCGCCTTCGTCGGCGAAAGAATTTGGGAAAACCGTGTTTAGTAACAGCGTTTTAGTGGCACGGTCAACAATAACATCACTGCTATTAGCGTGCAGTAAAGATATTTATTGCGTGTTGCCACTGGTGTACCTTACAGACGACCGGAAATCTTTAGATTTTCTACGAGATTTAGAGACGGAGTTTCGTTTTGGAAGCATCACGTGTTCAAGACAAAATTGGCAAAATGCAAATATACGCCTGTTTTAGGGGGGTGGTTTCACTTTAGCATCACTGGACATACAGTTTTCAACTACTTATAATTTCATGACATATTTGAAAGCCCGTGGTCTAGAAGTAGCGCCTTTGCTTATTAATCAAAACGCCATCGGTCCCGGGATCCAACCCTCCAACATTTAAATTTTGATCAACAATCAGCATTGGCGGCCGAAGACTACTGGTATAAGAAGTCATCGTCATTCTGCCAGGGCGGAGGAGCAAACAGTGGTTCAGAGCACTCTCTTGTCCTTGGGGTGGGAAACTGCCCCTACAGTCGGAGGAAACAGCAATGATCAACGACATGAGGATGCAGAAGGTGACTGAAACCACTGCATTAACAACACATAACGTGTACCCACAGGACATAAGGCCTGTAATTGAAAACGTGTCAAAATGAACTATTACATAGCAAAAGATTCCGGAATAGGCTCCCAATCAGATCACGGAAGGAGACTGTCAGGGACGAAGTGACCATGAGAGAAAGATTGAATAACCAAGGAAACGACAACAATCTACAACTCAGGCGTGGAATGTTAGAAGCTTGAACGTGGTAGGGAAGCTGGGAAGTGAAGTGAAATGGCCCAGTGTATACACGGTGGTCCATTGATCGTGAACGGGCCAAATATTTCACGAAATAAGCGTCAAACGAAAAAACTACAAAGGACGAAAGTTGTCTAGCTTGGAGGGGGAAACCAGATAGCGCTATGGTTGGCCCGCTAGGTGGCGCTGCCATAGGTCAAACGGATATCAACTGCGTTTTTTTTTTTTTAAATAGGAACCCCCATTTTTTATTACATATTCGCGTAGTAAGTAAATAAATATGAATGTTTTAGTTGGACCACATTTTTCGCTTTGTGATAAATGGCGCTGTAATAGTCACAAACATATGGCTCACAATTTTAGACGAACAGTTGGTAACAGGTAGGTTTTTTAATTTAAAATACAGAACGTAGGTACGTTTGAACATTTTATTTCGGTTGTTCCAATGTGATACATGTACCTTTGTGAACTTATCATTTCTGAGAACGCATGCTGTTACAGCGTGATTGCCTGTAAATACCACATTAATGTCATAAATGCTCAAAATGATGTACATCAACCTCATTGCGTTTGGCAATACGTGTAACGACATTACTCTCAACAGCGAGTAGTTCGCCTTCCGTAATGTTCGCACATGCGTTGACAATGCGCTGACGCATGTTGTCAGGCGTTGTCGGTGGATCACGATGGCAAATACCCTTCAACTTCTTCCACAGAAAGAAATCCAGGATCTTCAGATCTGGTGATCGTGCGGGCCATGGTATGGTGCTACGACGACCAATCCACCTGTCATGAAATATGCTATTCAATACCGCTTCAATCGCGCGCGAGCTATGTATCGAACATCCATCATGTTGGAAGTACATCTCCATTCTGTCATGCAGTGAAACACCTTATAGTAACATCGGTAGAACATTACGTAGGAAATCAACATACATTGCACCATTTAGATTGCCATCGATACAATGGGGGCCAATTATCCTTCATCCCATAATGGTGCACCATACATTAACCCGCCAAGGTCGCTGATGTTCCACTTGTCGCAGCCATCGTGGATTTTCTGTTGTCCAGTAGTGCATATTATGCCGGTTTATGTTACCGCTGTTGGTGAATGACGCTTCGTCGCTAAATAGAACGCGTGCAAAAAATCTGTCATCGTCCCGAAATTTCTCTTGTGCCCGGTGGCAGAACTGTACACGACATTCAAAGTCGTTGCCATGCAATTCCTGGTGCATAGAAATATGGTACGGGTGCAATCGATGTTGATGTAGCATTCTCAACACCGACGTTTTTGAGATTCCCGATTGTCGCGCAATTTGTCTGCTACTGATGAGTGGATTAGCCACGACAGCAGCTAAAACACCTACTTGGGCATCATCATTTGTTGCAGGTCATGGATGACGTTTTAAGTGTGGCTGAATACTTCCTGTTTCCTTAAATAACATAATTATCCGGTGAACGGTCCGGACACTTGGATGATGTCGTCCAGGATACCGAGCAGCAAACGTAACACACGCTTATTGAGCATTTTGATCACAATAGCCATACATCAACACGATATCGACCTTTTCCGCAGTTGGTAAACGGACCATTTTAACAACGGGTAATGTATCACGTAGCAAATACCGTCCGCACTGGCGGAATGTTACGTGATACTACATACTTATACGTTTGTGACTATTACAGCGGCATATATCACAAAGCGAAAAAAGTGGTCCAACTAAAACATTCATATTTCCCTACGTACTACACGAATATGTAATAAAAAACGGGGGTTCCTATTTAAAAAAACGCAGTTGATTTCTGTTTGACCGATGGCAGCACCATCTAGCGGGCCAACCATAGCACTATCTGGATTCCCCCTTCTAGCTAGACGAGTTTCGTTCTTTGTAGATTTTTCGTTTGATGCTTATTTCGTGAGATATTTCGCCCGGTCACTATCAATGGACCACCTTATATATAGTAGGAGTCAGTGAAGTGAAGCGGAAAGAAGATTGGGATTTCTGGTCAGACGAGTATAGGGTAACATCAACAGCAGCAGAAAATGGTATAAAGGACTAAGATTCGACATGAATGGAAAGATAGGGCTAAGATTGTGTTATTGTAAACCGTTCAGAGATAGAGCTGTTCTTATCAGAATCGACAGCAAACCAACACAGACAACGACGATTCAGTTATACATTCCGCAAGCTAAAGACGAAGAGATAGATAAAGTGTAAGAGGATACCGGGACTGTAATACAGTGCGTATAGGGAGATAAGAAATGTATAGTAATGCGAGACTCGAATGAAGATGCAGTGGAGGCTGTAGAAGAAAAGATTACAGGAGAACATGGGCTTGGGACATGAGATAAGAGAATGACTAACTGAGTTGTGCAATAAATTTCAGCTAGTAATAGTGATTACACTGCTCAAGAATCACAAGAGGAGGAGGTATCCTTGGAAAAGGGCGAGTGATACGAGACGATTTCAGTTAGATTGCCTCATCGTTAAACGGGGATTCCGAAATCAGATACTGGATTGTAAGCAGATATAGATTCAGATCTCGATGTAGTAGTGATTAAGACTACGCTGAAGTTCAAGGATTAGTCACAAAGAATCAATACGCCAAGAAGTGGGATACGGGAGTACTACGGAATGACGACACGCTTGAAGGTCTCTAGGGCTATAGATACAGCAAGAGCGGTATCTCAGTAGGCAGTACAGTGAAGAAGAATGGATATCTCTGGAAAGGACAATCACAGAAGTTGTAAAGAAAAAACATAGGTACAAAGAAGGTAACTGCGAAAAATTCACGGATAACAGAAGATGCACTACAGATTTTGAATGAAAGGAGGAAGTACAAAAATGTTCAAGGAAATTCAGGAATACAGAAATACAAGTCACTGACGAATGAAATAAATAGGAAGTGTATTGAAGCTAAGACGATACGGCTGCATGAAAAATGTGAAGAAATCGAAAAGGAAATGATTGTCGGAAGGACCGTCTCATCATACAGGAAAGTTAAAACAACCTTCGATGACATTAAAAGAAAGGGTGGTAATATTAAGAGTGCTACAGGATATCTACTGTTAAATGCAGAGGAGAGAGCGGATAGGTGGAAAGAATACATTGAAAGCCTCTATGAGGGGAGAGATTTGTCTGATGTGATAGAAAAAGAACAGGAGTCGATTTAGAAGAGATAGGGGATCCAGTATTAGAATCAGAATTTGAAAGAGCTATGCAGGACTTAATGTCAAATAAGCAGTGGTTAGCACACTGGACTCGCATTAGGGAGGTCGACGGTTCAATCCCGCGTCCGGCCATCCTGATTTAAGTTTTCCGTCATTTCCATAAATCGCTCCGGGCAAATGCCGGGATGGTTTCTTTGAAAGGGCACGACCGACTTCCTTCCCCGTCGTTCCCTAATCCGATGAGACCGATTACCTCGCTGTTTGGTCTCTTCCCCCAAACAACCCAACCCAACCCAAGGTCAAATAAAACAGCGGGGATAGATAGCATTCCATAAGAATTTCTAAAATCATTGGGGAAAGTGACAACAAAACGACTATTTACATAGGTGTGTAGAATGTGTGAGCCAGGTGCATACCATCTGACTTTCGGAAGAATATTATCCACCCAATTCCGAAGACAGCAAGAGCTGACAAACGCGAGAAGTATCGCACAATCATATTAACAACTCTTGCATCCAAGTTGATGACAAGAATAATATACAGATGAATGGAAAACAATCCAGGATGTGCCACGTGACGATCAGTTCACCCTTAGAAAGTGTAAATTCTGACGTTGTGGTTGATAATGGAAGCAAGTCTAAAGAAAATCTAGAACCGTTCATAGGATTTGTTGACAAGGAATAATTATTCGACGATGTAAAACCGAGCAACATGTTCATAATTCTGAGGAAAAATGAGGTAAGCTATTGGGAGAGACGGGTAACATAGAATGTGTAATTACGCCACGAGAGAGTAATAAGACTGGACGACCAAGAACAAATCTCTCGGATTAAAAAGGTTGTAAAACTGGAATGTAGTCTTTCGCCCCTAATGTTCAATGTGTACACCGAAGAAGCAATGATGTAAATAAAAGACAGGTTCAGGAGTGGAATTAAAATTCAAGATGAAAGAATATCAACGATAAGACTCGCTGATGACATTGCTATCCTGAGTGAAAGTGAAGAAGAATTACATGATCTGCTGAATGGAATGAACAATCAAATGAGTACAGAATATGGATTGAGAGTAAATAGAAGATAGAGGAAAGTAATGATGAGTAGTAGAAATGAGAACAGCGGGAATGTTAACAATCGAGATTGATGGTCACGAAGTAGATGAAGTTAAGGAATTCTGCTACCTAGGCAGCAAAATAACCAGTTACGGACGGAGTATGGAGGACATCAAAAGCAGAGTAGCAATGGCGAAAAAGAAATTCCGGGCCAATAGAAGTCAACTAGTGTGAAACATAGGCCTTAATTTGAGGAAGAAATTACTGCGAATCTACGTCTGAAGTACAGCATCGTATGGAAGTGAAGTATGGACTGTGGGAAAACTGGAACAGAAGTGAATCGAAGCATTTGAGATGTGGTGCTACAGACGAATGTTAAAAATTAGGTAGATTGATAGATAAGGAATGAGGCGGTTCTGCACGGGGAATCGGAGAGGATAGGAATAGTCGGAAAACACTGACAAGGCGAAAGGACAAGACGATAGGACATCTGTTAAGACATCAGGGAATGACTTCCATGGTACTAGAGGAAGCTGTAGAGGGAAAAAACTGTACAGGCAGACGGAGAGTGGAATACATCCAGCAAATAACTGAGGACGTAGGTTGCAAGTGCTACTCTGACATCAAGAGGTTGGCACATGAGAGGAATTCGTGGCGGGCCGCATCACATCAATCAGGAGACTGGAGACAAAAAAAAGGCGGTGTCTCAACAAGAAAAAGAGAGAAAAAGATGAAAACAATTTTTCATTTGTGTTGGACACAATTCCACATCTCGCTACCAGCAAGAACTCATAATGCCTAAAACAAATCATAGTCATAAATAACAAGCAGAAATGGGCCTTTAATATATAAAAAGCCGGCCGAAGTGGCCGTGCTAGAACCGCAAGACCGCTACGGTCGCAGGTTCGAATCCTGCCTCGGGCATGGATGTTTGTGACGTCCTTAGGTTAGTTAGGTTTAACTAGTACTACGTTCTAGGGGACTAATGACCTCAGCAGTTGAGTCCCATAGTGCTCAGAGCCATTTGAACCAATATATAAAAAGTATATATTTCCACACATAAATGCAGTATTACAGACTAAAATTTACGTCATAGTAACGTTAGTTATACTTATGTTCACTGTCAAAGACCTCCTCAGTAAGTTCACTGTAAATAAAACCATTGTCACAATCTCCTACAATCATATAGCACAAACTGCGTGCTGAATGTTGCTTTGAACGCAACATTCGTAGAAGTACATCTGTGTACCTCTAGATGCCTTTGTCTCCCAATAGCATCAGTGACTTTATGCCAAAGGCACTGCTCCTCCAGAATACACACATCAAAAAAGTTTTGTATCACCTCGGTTCGAAAAGTTCGGGAACCTGTACAGAGAATTGGAATAGAGACCGACATAAACATCATTTCCGCCCTTTTTATTGCCCATGAAAACCACACATTGCATGTGGTACCACCATACAGCGAGACCTTCAGAGGTGGTTGTTCTAATTGCGGTACACACCGGTACCTCTACTACACAATAGCACATCTTTGGGAGGGCTTAGCAACATCTCTGAGCAATGTCTATTATAAAATATCCACAGTCAACGTCTCTCTTCTGGAGTTCTGGGAACCGGACTGATGCCAAACATTTTTTGATTTGTAAAGAATTAATAAAATTATGATTTAAGTTCGAAATTACTGGTGCTCAGATTTTTAATGGAGATGTAAAGAAAGCAAAGAAAATTCATCTACGAACATCTACGAACCTACATTTCAGTTCAAAAGACTGTACTTCTCCACCAGTTTATCGTTTAGTACTGCTATTAACAATGCGCAAGGACAAACATTTATATATGATGGTATTGAGTTGAAAGAAACATGCTTTCTTCGCGGTCAGTTACATGTAGCGCGCTCTAGAGCGGGAAATCGAAATCATATATGTACCTGCTCAGCAGATAAGACGACAGACATCGTTGTTGTTTGCATTTGCTGCTAGCCGATTTTTAAATTGAGGTTGTTTTGCCCTTAAGGCGTAAGATTGTTTTGGGCTTCAGCCTTCAGCCTAATTTAAAAAACTGTTTTAAGTAATGCCTTCGTTTTCTTATTCCATTTACTGGCGTCACTAACTTCCTGCCTTATCTTCCGGTGAGCGGCAGCAGCACTGCACTGCCGTACCATCTCTGGAGCTACCGATAGTATTTCCGGGTCATCGTGTGTCTGGTAGTCAGTTGGAGATGGACCAGCGGTGCAGTCGGGACGCAGCAGCAGTGAAGTCGGGACGGAGCGCCGGTGAGACGCGGACAGCCAGTACTCCCCGACTGCTGGCGACATACATGGACTGTCCGACGGAGGGAGATTGGAGCGGGACGACCGTTGGTTGGTTGTCCGGTTGGTCGTCTCATCGGCCGACGTATATTTGGTCCTTGCACCGTTTCTGGACCTCGTTGGACTTCGTTGTCTGCTGTTGGGACATTCCCGCGAACAACAACTTGTGTTTTCAAGTTGGCAATTTTTAGCCACCCTCCGGTGGAGTTTAACTGTATTTGGTTGTTTGAAATGAAGTTCAACACCGGAATCTTCTGCTCTCTGAGCACTATGGGACTTAACATCTGCCGGCCGCGGTGGTCTCGCGGTTCTAGGCGCGCAGTCCGGAACCGTGCGACTGCTACGGTCCCAGGTTCGAATCCTGCCTCGGGCATGGATGTGTGTGATGTCCTTAGGTTAGTTAGGTTTAAGTAGTTCTAAGTTCTAGGGGACTAATGACCACAGCAGTTGAGTCCCATAGTGCTCAGAGCCATTTGAACCATTTTTTGAACTTAACATCTATGGTCATCAGTCCCCTAGAACTTAGAACTACTTAAACCTAACTAACCTAAGGACATCACACAACACCCAGTCATTACGAGGCAGAGAAAATACTTGACCCCGCCGGGAATAGAACCCGGGAACCCGGGCACGGGAAGCGAGAACGCTACCGCACGACCACGAGCTGCGGACAATCTTCTGCCTTGTGGTCGTTAATGTTCCGGTTACCTGCCCTGGCCATTGACTTAAATTCATGCAGTGTATTTTACTCATCGTGTTGTCGCTGTCCAGCATGGTGTATGGTTTGACAGCTCAATGTATAATTGGTTGTGGGCGCCAATACCTTCTACGTTGTTCCATTGAACTCCCTGTTGTGTGCTGGTCGGGTGGAGCGGCAGTTATCTTGTCGGTGGGTCCGTTGACTGTCGGTTGGTTGGGTTGTCATCGGATCGAGAATGGTTGGGCCGACTGCCTGGCTCACCTAACTTAGCGTTAGTGTTTGAATTTCAGGCCGACCCTAATAACTTCTGAGCGCACTTGGGTGTACCGCCTTTTCTTATTTGTTCTTGTTGTTTGTATTTGCTTCTAGCCGATTTTTTAAATTAAGTTTTACCCTTAAGGTGTAAGATTGTTTGGGCTTTCAGACTAATTTAAAGAACTGTTTTAAGTAAGGCCTTTGGCCTTTTTAAAAATTTAATTTTGTTGAGTCTTAAGTGATGGGCCATCAGCTGTTTTTTAATTAAAGTTGTTTTGCTCTTAAGGTGTCAGTTTGCTTGGGCTTTCAGCCTAATTAAGGAACTCTTTTAAGGTAAGGCCTCCGGCCTTTTAAAAAATTATTTTGGTTTGAGTCTTAAGTGATGGCCCTTCAGCCGAATTTTAGATTAAATTTGTTTTGCTCTTAAGGTGTCAGATTGCTTGGGCCTTCAGCCGTATTGAAAGAACTGATTTAAAATGGTTCAAATGGCTCTGAGCACTATGGGACTCAACGGCTGTGGTCATTAGTCCCCTAGAACTTAGAACTACTTAAACCTAACTAACCTAAGGACATCACACACATCCATGCCCGAGGCAGGATCGAACCTGCGACCGTAGCAGTCGCACAGTTCCGGACTGCGCGCCTAGAACCGCGAGACCACCGAACTGACTTAAGATAAGGCCTTGTGTCTTTTAAATTGGAGCAGCACGGAATAACGTTTCCAAATTTAATCACGTATTCCTTCCACTATACTGCACATGCACAATAACTACAATTGTTTCGGGGGGTTGATGTTGGAATGCGATGATTATAAGTAACAAGGTATTGTCTATCGATGTTCAGTATTAATGATGAGGTAACGTGAAACGCGTCTTTAGAAGTTAAAAATAAAGAGAAAAGTTTTGGAACCAAGACAAGTGTATAACCATTAATGCCAACACGGTCGCATGTGGTTTCATTGTTTAACTTCTTCTTCGTGTTGCCGCTTAATGGACGACAGTGCGTGTAAGCAGTAAACACTGAGCAATAACACCATAGATTTCAAGGTCTTCTCCAAACAGCCGGGGTAGTGTCTAGCAGCGGCATCAGCTGTATCCGCAGCGTTCCGCGGCGAGCCGGGTAACCCCCAAGAGAGAATTAGTCGGCGGCTGCCACAGCTACAACTCGCGACGCCACTCGCAAATCGGATTACATAATCGATGTCTGCCGCCGGCAGCCGACAGCAAACGGCAGCCGGCGCTGAGGGGTGTCAGCACTCTAGCGGGCGCAGGTGGCGAGTGCACTGCGTCCCTACTCGTGCCGGCTATGTTGTTCGCTTCCGCATTTCTGCTACCACTCCACACACATATCTCGATCACAGTGATGTTTTGTGAAGGTTTTTCTGTTCTACAATGGGAAAAGCACTAAAAAGTCGGATGGAGCAAAAACACAGATGTAACGAACGAGTTAAGCAAAAGGAAACACAGACACCAAAAACTTAAGTTGATAGTGCAAAGTGACAAAGCAATAATGACTAGAATGAGCATGAGAAGGATAGATGCCAGCTAGCACTAAACGGAGCCAGTCCTTGGACAAAAGAGTATCAGCTATACGAATGTCAAGAGCTCAGATGACAAGCCAGTACTAAGAAAAGAAATGGAAGCCTGAAATTTAGAACCAACTTACAGTGGAGGTGAATATAGTGCTATGGGAAGGGAAGAGGAGGTAGATCAGCATGAAATGGCAGAAAACAGCGCACTTGAATCGAATAAACGATATTCAAATTTACTGACTTTTTGGCAGAAAATATTACAGACCTATATCACGACAAACCTTCGTATGCGTGGTATATGAGACATATGAAATAACCTAAAGATACATGATGAATTTAATAATTTCATTTCTAAAGAAGGCTGCTGACATATGTTGTTATTGTCAAACCATTAGTTTCTACATCCACATCTATATTCCGAAAACGATTGAAGTGTATGGCAGAGAATACATCTCATTGTACCAGGTTATAGGACATTTTTCCGTTCCATTCAGGCAAGGAGGGTGAGAAAAATGATTGCTTAGTGGTTCATAACTGAAATTTCTGCGACATCTGTACAAACGTTTTATTACTGAAGTCTTACACCAATCAGCTTCAGGGCCTCAGCCCCATATCCAGGAGTGACTTATGTCTGTACAGTAAGACCCGTGAGAAAGCTACCAGCGGAACAAAAGAAAATAGTCAAAAAATATACAGGGTAGAGAAACATTCTGTCACGTAATTTTAACCCTGGGAAGCTGATTCCACTAGGAACCAAAATTACAATTGTTGTGTAGGTCGACAACGCAACCATTTTTAAACTACGGAAACTTGGTCCCACGCGCTCCGATTGGCCGTGGGATTGCCCTGTTGCCGCTCGTCGGTTGACGGGCAGCGCTAAGGTTGTCGGTTACCATATACAAACGTCCCTCGCCCCGTCACTGACCCAGCATGATATGCACACGTGTCGAACAGGTCTTTCTGTTTGTCTCCACCTCACGTCGGAGGCATTCACACGTAAGTATCGCTTTGGACCACACACATTTCACATGGGATTTAGTAAGCATGACGACACAGTATTCGTTTGAAGAACAACGAGATATGGTTTTCGTTTATGGACTAGCCGACTGTAATGCGCATGAAGCTCGACCGCTGTATGAGGAACGGTACCCAGAAACACGCCACCCACACCCGCAAACGTTTACAGCAATTCACTGGCGACTTGGCGAAACGGGTTCGTTAGCGGGATATCATGGTAATGCTGGAAAACCTCGAACACGACGGGACGCTGCATTTGAAGAGACTGTCCTCGAGCGCTTCAAACAAGCTCCTATGGCAAGTATTCGAGCGGTTGAACACGACATGGGGATCACTCATCGGTTAGTCGGGGTTTTTTGAGGGATGACGGCCCGCGTCCATTTAGTTTCCACCCTGTCCAAGACCTAAACCCTGTGGTGGACTATGAACACAGGCTAGGCTTTTGCCAGGGTTTCTGCGACGTGCTACACGAGATCCAGACTTCCCCGCCAACGACGAGTTCACCTTCCATCGGGATGGCCTTTACAACACTCACAACGTTCGTAACTGGCAAGGGGAAATTCTCACGTCACGTACGTCCACGGACACCAGGAACGATTTTCGCTCAACATTTGCGCAGGTACTGTGGGTGACCATCTGATTGGGCCGGTCCGTCCACCTCCTCGACTTTTCGGGGAAATTACCTTCACTTTTTGCAAGAAACTCTGCCCGGCCTGTTGGAAGATGTTCCCCTGGACATAAGGGTACGCATGTGATTTAAGCATGTTGGGGCGCCCGCACATAACAGTCCTACTGTGCGCGGATATTTAAATGAACTTTTCAATGGCCGGGTAACTGGCAGACTTGCTCGTAGGACATAGCCCCCACTATCATCAGATCTCACACCACCGGACTTTTTTCCGCGGGGTTCTTCAAAGTTCCAGTTCACCCACCCGGAGGCGAGCCACCCAGAAACGAAAAGGAATTAATGGATCGCATTGGACATGCCGCCAATCACATCAGGGCAATGCCGGGAATCTTTGAAAGAGTTCGGCAAGACACCGTTCCACGTTACCAAGCTTGTGTCGTGTGAGACGGTCGCCAGTTCGACCACCTGCTTTAAGTAAACGATGTCCTGACTACAAAAAAGGTCGTTTTCAGGGCCGACACAATTTGTAAAAGACTTTCTGTGCCTGAACTAACAGCTGTTGACGGGTTTGTTCCCGGTACGTCGTATCAAGAAACTACAATGCATGTGTCAGGATCCCGGCGGATTCGCCGGCAACAGCGCAATCCCGCGGTCAATAGGAGCCCGTGACGCCAAGTTTCCGTAGTTTAAAAATGATGGGTTGTCGATCAATACAACATCAGTAATTTTGGTTCCTACTGGCATCAGCTATCCTGGGGTACAATTTCGTGACACAGTTTTTCTCCACACTGTATAGATAACAATGTACACAGTTAAAATCACTGCACAGTGTACATGTCAAACTACGTTGCAAGAGCTGCTAAGGACTCAGAGTCTAAATAGACGCAAGTAGAACCGGATAAGACACTATAAGAAAGGCCAGAAGCTACAACGTAAGGCTAAAAGTGGGCCAGCAGCTGCCCTGTTTGCACAGCTCTGTCTTTAGGAAGCAAGCAAACTGAAAAACTGTAACAGATTAAAACACTAACCAAGTATCTGTATCTGAGCAACTAAACGTCTGAAAAAGGACGCAAGTGCAACGTCTGCCACATACAAATTCCTCGTAGGAAGTGGCAGTATGTCCTATCAACGGAATGGGATTTACTTAGCGTATGACATTTAAGTACATTTCAGTATTGGATCACCTTATTCTATATTGCAAAACATTGCATATATTCACAGACAAGCATCTAATCCTTGTATACACTATTGGCCATTAAAACTGCTACACCAAGAAGAAATGCAGATGATAAAAGGGTATTAACAGGACGAATATATTATACTAGAACTGACATATGATTACATTTGCACGTAATTTGGGTGTATAGATCCTGAGAAATCAGTACCCGGAACAAAAACTTCTGGCTGTAATAACGGCCTTGATACGCCTGGGAATTGAGTAAAACAGAGCTTGGATGGCGTGTACAGGTACAGCTCCCCATGCAGCTTCAACACGATACCACAGTTCATCAAGAGTAGTGACTGGCGTATTGTGACGAGCTCGGACACCATTGACCAGACGTTTTCAATTGGTGAGAGATCTGGAGAATGTGCTGGCCAGGGCAGCAGTCGAACATTTTTTGTATCCAGAAAGGCCCGTACAGGACCTGCAACATGCCGTCGTGCGTTATCCTGCTGAAATGTAGGGTTTCGCAGGGACCGAATGAAGGGTAGAGCAACGGGTCGTAACACGTCTGAAATGTAGCGTCCACTGTTCAAAGTGCCGTCAGTGCGAACAAGACGTGACCGAGACGTGTAACCAATGGCACCCCACACCATCGCTCCGCGTGATACGCCAGTATGTCCATGACGAATACACGCTTCCAATGTACGTTCACTGCGATGTCGCCAAACACGGATGCGACCATCATGATGCTGTAAACAGAACCTGGATTCATTCGAATAAATGACGTTCTGCCGTTCGTGTTCCCAGCTTCGTCGTTGAGTACACCATCACAGGCGCTCCTGTCTGTGATGCAGCGTCAAGGCTAACCGCAGCAATGGTCTCCGAGCTGATAGTCCATGCTGGTGCAAACGTCGTCGAACTGTTCGTGCAGATGGTTGTTGTCTTGCAATGCTCTCCATCTGTTGACTCAGGGATCGAGACGTGGCTACAAGAGCCGTTACAGCCATGCGGATAAGATGCCTGTCATCTCGACTGCTAGTGATACGAGGCCGTTTGGATCCAGCACGGCGTTTCGTATATACCTCCTGAACCCACCGATTCCATATTCTGCTAACACTCATTGGATCTCGACCAATGCGAGCAGCAATGTCGCGATACGATAAACCGGAATCGCGATAGGCTACAATCCGACCTTTATCAAAGTCGGAGACGTGAGGGTACGCATTTCTCCTACTTACACGAGGCATCACAAAAATGTTTCACCAGGCAACGCCGGTCAACTGCTATTTGTGTATGAGAAATCGGTTGAAACTTTCATCATGTTAGCATGTTGTAGGTGTCGCCACCTGCGCCAAACTTGAGTGAATGCTCTGAAAAGCTAATCATTTGCATATCACAGTATCTTCTTCCTGTCGGTTAAATTTCGCATCTGTAGCACGTCATCTTCGTGGTGTAGCAATTTTAATGGCCAGTAGTGTATATTCAGTGGATTTTTGGGATGCCATGATGAATTATTCAAAGTCCCCTCTGAACTCTGTGGCACTGCATTGATCTCTGATGTGTTGGATGGTATGCTTAGGCGCGGCGCAGTCACATGCTGGTGAAGACAGCAGTCCCGATTTGAAGAGTGAGTCAGCACATCTTCCATGCTGTTCGTAATCGGTTCAGAGTTGACCAGGTCTAGCGGGGCTGATCAAACCCAGGAACTTCCTCAGTAATACAAGGTATTAGATGGCAAGTTGTTGGGGCGTTTTTCTCTTCTCCAAGAATTGATGTCAGACCCACTGAGGCAGTCAAGAGCAAGAGGAGGAGGAGGACGTCTTGAAAGGAGACTCTTGGTACTCAGATCAGGTATATCGCTGTTTATCGGTTGCCCAGGGTTTGATTCTATCTTGTTGTATTCCCTTATCAAGGCTGCTTCTTGCCGTATTTTTGGGATGGTATATGACAGAATAGGTAGCCATATATTAGGTGTAGACCTGACGGTTCCTGAAATAATGCGCATCGACATCGATTTCGTTCAGATAACTACTTTTTAGCCATACTGGTGTACAGCACTCCGCCGCAGAGTATACCAGGCTCAGCGCAGACGTCGTCACAGTTGTTGGCGTTGAATTCCAGGTGGTTCCGCAGAGTTTATGGATGAAGTTGTTTCATGTTCTCACCTTCGCAGCGGCTTTTGTAAGGTGTGATTTAAATGACAAGATTCTGTGTTACGTGACCCCTAGGTACTTTGGCCCCTTGTTGTGGTTGAGGCGCGTGCCGTCACGGTATACTTCCAGAGCTCTGTCGGCTTCTCTGTTATTGAGGTGGAAGCAAGTTACTTCTGTCTTCGTGGCGTTAGGCCTAAGCCTCCATTTACTGAAGTATGCTGCCTGGCCAGACAGATCGGATGTCATGGTTTCTTCCATTGTATCAAAATCGGTCTGCCTTGTTGCAATGGACCAGTCATCAGCATAGCAAAGTTTCCTACAAGCTATTTCTGGCATGTCAGCAATGCATAGGCTGAAAAGCCGTTGGGCTAATACCGGGTCCTGAGGTAAGCCATTTTGAAGGAATTTCTGGCTACTGACTGTTTCCCGTGACGACCTGGAATCCTCTGTTACCAATCATGTTACCAGTTAGCTTTGTCACTGAAACAGCGCAAATCTCATTCCAGCTTTGTCACTTTTTGACAGGGAATTATTTTCATCAGTTTATAGAGTAGGCCTTGTCGCCAGATGGTATCATAGGCTGCTGACAAGTCAATGAAGGCCACAGATGGTTTTAATTTCTTTACGATCAAGCTTAAATATGTGTTTTAAGGGCTAGGACTTGGTCTGCACAGCTTCGGTTGGGACGAAAGCCGGCTTGTTCTATGGGGATGGCCGTGAGTATTGTCTGACCGATCCTGTTAAGTAGTACTCGTTCCAGAAGTTTGTACACCATGCTAAGCAGTGCTATGGACCGGTAGCTTCGCGGTAGATTTCCCGGTTTACCTCGCTTTTGGAGGGCAATTATCTTGGCACGTTTAAGTTCTTGGGGTATGTTTCCTGTCTGCAGTAGTGATGTGAAGAACTTTGCTAACCATATTTTGGTATATTTGCCAGACTTGATAAGAAACTCTGGATGTCATTTGAGCCGGGGTCTTTACCTGGTTTTGTGTCATTTATTGCCGGCCGGAGTGGCCGTGCGGTTCTAGGCGCTACAGTCTGGAACCGAACGACCGCTACGGGCATGGATGTATGTGATGTCCTTAGGTTAGTTTGGTTTAATTAGTTCAAAGTTCTAGGCGACTGATGACCTCAGAAGTTAAGTCGCATAGTGCTCAGAGCCATTTGAACCATTTGTCCTTTATTGCTGACGAGATCTCTTCGGGCGTGGTGTCGCATGAATATTCAGTGTCAACACTGGCTGTTGCTCTTAGCTTCCTAAGTTCACGTTTATTGCGTATTGTTGTCTCTCGGTGGTTTAAACCTTTAGATGTTTTAATAACGTGCAAAGCAATTTGATTAGGTGTCGTGGGGCTTTCTTCTCGAGTGATGCGGCTGGTTCCTCCAAGTTTTCGTAGCAGGGACCATGCTTTTATACTGGACACTTTATAACCTGAGTATTTTCCATCCACGGAATGGGAAATGAGTGACTACAAGATACACTAAGGTACACATGATATGAGGAGCGCCTGTTACACGACCATTCCTCTGCATACGGTCATGTCCTCCTAACGTATGCAAAATCATATTGAAAAACACATTTCACCGCATGTTTAATTGGTAACTGACTAATGCAATCTTACTCTTCTTTTACACTTTTTTCGAATTTGCGTTCCTTGTAGGTGTGAGCCAACGCTGAAAGCGTTCCGAGAGGTGGAAAAAGCATGCAGATCGCCAGGAACAGCAGGTTGCCATTCGCACAGCCAGTTCACAACAGACCCGCCGATG
This sequence comes from Schistocerca nitens, assembly GCF_023898315.1. Classification (NCBI taxonomy): domain Eukaryota; kingdom Metazoa; phylum Arthropoda; class Insecta; order Orthoptera; family Acrididae; genus Schistocerca; species Schistocerca nitens. The sequence continues at coordinate 430,891,393 of NC_064622.1, forward strand.
GAGAGGCGAGTGCAAACACCCACCGGCCATTGGATAAGCTTTTGTATCGCTCTGGTGGGATGTTCAGCTTTGTTCAGAATGAACACAGGCAGCATCTCCCGTGGTGCAAACTCCTGTCGAAGACGTTTTACAACCAAGAAGTGGAGTGAGGAGATTCTATTGTATGTAGCTGACTGTTTGCAGAAAGCGTTGAATACAAAGAAATATGTGAAAGCCGTATTGAGGTCCCAAGGTCCGGCCGTTTGAAAACGTTAGGCACCACTAAACGTACTGACTGCAAAAAACAAATACATAGATTGAATAAAAAAGAGTGTTACTACTGCCCCATCATGGTGGATGTGCACGACATGGCATACCCGCTGTCTGCAGCTGATAGCAGATCAATTGAAGAAGTGCAGAGAGCGGCGACAGCTATGTTTCAGTCAGGTTCTGGGTGCATTGTCTGAAAATGTGGGAGACCGTTTCAAGTGGTCTAACTGTATGTTTAGGAAAGACGAACGTGTGTGGATCAAGACTGAAGTGGCATATGGCCGGAACGCACAAGAGTGTTTCCTTCTGGCACTGCAACCCATCATCCTTCATGACAGTGCACGATGCTACACAGCGAAGCCTGTGCAGGACCTCGGAGTACGACGGAGTCAGAGATACTGAAACGTCTACATCTACAGCTCCATGGTTACTCTGCAATTCACACTTAAGTGCCTGGCAGAGGATTCATCGAACCATTTTCATACTATTTCTCTACCACTCCACTCTCGAATGGCGCATGGGAAAAAGGAACACCTAAATCTTTCCGTTCATGATTGAAATTTCGTAAATAGGTCTCGCCGCAAAGAAAACCGCCTTTATTTCAGTGACTGTCACCCCGACTCGCGTAGCATATCAGTGACACTTTCATCCCTACTGCGCGATAACACAAAATGAGCTGCCATTCTTTGCACTTTTTCGATGTCATCCGTCAATCTTACCAGCAGAGGACGGACAAATGTAATGTAGGCTGCCTGTTTAGTGGGTTTGTCGCATCTTCTAAGTGTTCTGCTAACAAAGCGCTGTCTTCGTTTTGCCTTCCCCACAATATTATCTATGTGGTTTTTCCAATTTAAGTTGCTCGTAATTGTAATTCCTAGGTATTTAGTCGAATTGACAGCCCTTAGATTTGTGCGATTTATCGTTTACCCAAAATTTATCGGATTTCTTTTAGTACCTATGTCGATGACCTCGCAGTTTACTTTGTTTAGTGCCAATTGCCACTTCTCGTACCACACAATTCTACCTAGATCATTTTGTAATTGGAATTGATCGTCTGATGATTTTACTAGACGGTAAATTACAGTCATCTGTAAACAATCTAAGGGGGCTGCTCAGATTATCACGTAGATCATATATGTAAATCAGGAACAACAGAGGGCCTATGACACTACCTTGCGAAACGCCAGATATCACTTCTGCTCAACTATATGATTTACCGTTTACCACTACGCACTGTGACCTCTCTGAGAGGAAATCACGAATCCAGTCACACAGCAGAGATGATACTCCATATGCACGCAATTTGATTAATAGTCGTTTGTGTGGAAATCTAGGAATATGGAATCGATCTGAGATCCCTTGTCGTCAGCACGCATTACTTTATGGGAATAAAGAGCTAGCTACGTTGCACAAGAACGTCCATCCTATTCACGTAATATGAGTATTTGTGATTACGACTTGTTCGCCAAAATGAAAGGACCTCATGGTGGCATAGGGTGTTCTTTGCGAGACATTGGGAAATATGGATGCGCTGATGGTGTGGGGAAAGATAATCGAAATGCTTGGGGCATACAATAATCTGTCCATAAAATCTGTTATGAGTTATAACCGTGTGGCCTCTACTTTTTATCCATCGTATATATTTACTCAAGGTATGAACTGCCAGGGTTGGCTAACGTCAATAAACTGCAGGTTATAGCTACAGTGATCATAAAGAGATAGGAAGAGAGAGAGAGAGAGAGAGAGAGAGAGAGAGAGAGAGAGTGAAATGATATTTTTCTGTAGAAGGTGGTAGGAGAATTAGGACGAACGCTTTTGGGTAACCAGATGCATGAAGGGGACTACTGTTTTCTCAGCATTTTTGTTGGTCGGTGCTCGGAAGATCCGGAGCCCAGCCAATCAGCAGCAGAAAACGGCAGGAATGCTTGGTTTCCTTGTCAATCAGAAATCACTCGATTTTCGAGAGAGTTCGCAGCCAGAATTCCACACTGAGAGCCGACGTCGACTCTGCTTCCCTGCTGCGCCTCCTGAGATGTTGTATTGGTGCGTATTTCGGGAAGATCTTGACTCAGGCAATCGCGAGGGTCGTTGGTTTACAGGTATTTGATTCTGCACTCACTTCATCGTCCACCTGCAATACTATGATGAGATCGAGCTGCAACCGCGAGATAATGTGTAGGGACATCAAAGTCGTCTTATGGTACTTCGGCTACTTCAAGCTTCCCTCTGAAGATTTGTATTTTAAGGCTAAGAAGAGCCTACTTTCAACACCAACCACAGGTGTTACGTATTGCATTGTGTAGAACTATTTGTATTCAGTTCACATCTGGGCACTTTGCGATTGCAGTTAATTCGTTTGTGCGATTATTACCATCTTTCCCCCGGCACAATGTTTGTCAGTTTTACCTCTAACAAATCAAAGTAATTATAATTCGTGTCTCATTTAGCAGTCATAAGATTCCTCAGTCATTATTTTGGAGTGAAATCTCATATTATTCCGACACCTGCTAGCTTATCTTGCAGTTTAAAAACGAAGCCACCTTGTGTGCCCACCCGAGTAAAACAGAAACTACAATAAAGTTCAAAGCGACGAAAGTAATAATCAGCAGATGAAGGCAATATCACGGCTACGAGAGACATACTCGTAGAGGACCAAGCGCAAAGTAACTAGAAAAAGTATAAAATCCTGAGCTAAAACCAATAAAACCAACAAACACAATTACACAGGTCAAGTCTGTTGTCAAACGAGCACACTATGAAACATGCATAGGGAATTCACATAACTGACTGCTGTAATAACACCATAGAAACAGTTGTGTCAATAAAGACAAAGGTCAGAAGCACTAAACACACACTGAAGAGCCAAAGAAACTGATACACCTGCCTAATATCGTGTAGGACCCTCGCGAGCACACAAAAGTGCTACAACACGACGTGGCATGGATACGAAGTATTGCTGGAGGGAACTGACACCATGAATCCTGCTTGGCTGTCCATAAGTTGGTAAGAGCATCCCAGATACGCTCAACAATCTTCGTGTCTGGGGAATTTGGTGGCTATTGGAAGCGTTTAAACTCAGAAGAGTGTTCTTAGAGCCACTCTGTAGCAATTCTGGAAGTTTGGGGTGTCGCATTGTCCTGGTGGAATTGCCCAAGTTCGTCGGAATGCACAATGGACATGGGACATGAATGAATGCATGTGATGAGACAGGATGCTTGCGTACGTGTCACCTGTCATAGTCGTATCTAGAAGTACCCGAGGTCCCATATTACTCCAACTGCAAACGCTTCAACCTATCTAGTGCCTACTTTGCTTATTGTGACTGCACCTGAAGGGCTCCTGTTCCTCACCTATTAATTTCTCCTACATATCCTGTATTCGACAGGAGAGGATCTCACTAGAATGCCCACTGGATTCCCCGCTGCATTCCTTCCAATGAAAATACTTTGAACATATCGCTCACCGTAACCCACTACTCACCAACATACAAGAAAGCCCACACATCTCACTCATGGTAAAAGGGTTAACAGCGCTGGGGGATGCGAACTGGCTGTTGGTAAGAAGGCAGCTAGGAGGAGGAGATATTTAGATAGTTGTGCTTTGCGTATATCCAATAGATTTGACGAACTGTCAGAGTTGAGTGGAGAGGAGCCTCTTGTAGCTGTAGGTTTAGGGAAGATACAGCAGTCCTCGGCTAGAAATCCTAAGCTAGTTGCTAATTCTAACAGAAAGAAAGAGGTTCTGCTGATAGGTAGTTCGCATGGTAAAGGTGTGGGCCAGCAGTTGCAGGAAGTGTTGGGGAGTGAGTACCATGTCACCAGCATTGTGGAGCCTAGTGCAGGGTTGGCTCGGGTAACACAGCATAGGGAAGGTATCTAGGAATTTTACAAAAGAGGATCAGCTAGTGATTGTGGGTTGGGCAGGGAATAGGCTTGGTAGGGACGGGGAATTTGATGTAGTTGGTGACCTGGTAAAGACAGCAAGGCAAACTGGTGGCACTAATGTGCATTTCGTGCAACTGTTTGAGCGTCATGATCGGCCTCATCTTAATGCGGCTGTTAGGCGCGTTAACATGGGCTGGAGAAGGCACTGATGGCAGAGGGCATGGGTAACATTTCAGTGGTGCCAGTTGAGTCTATCAGTAGATCGAGTTTTACTAGGCATGACCTGCACCTCAATGGGTATGGGAAGAAAATGGTTCAAATGGTTCTGAGCACTACGGGACTCAACATCTGTGGTCATAAGTCCCCTAGAACTTAGAACTACTTAAACCTAACTAACCTAAGGACATCACACACATCCATGCCCGAGGCAGGATTCGAACCTGCGACCGTAGCAGTCGCGCGGTTCCTGACTGAGCGCCTAGAACCGCTAGACACCGCGGCCGGCGGTATGGGAAGAGGAGACTGGCAAAGCTTATAGGTTTCAGTGTAGTGGGGGTGGTGGTGTCACTCATGGAAAAATTCCTGCAGAAGCAGCACCATTTTTAGAATGTAGTCAGCTGATAGGTATACATTCTTAAAGGAAGTACCTCTGGCAGAGGAGTCAACTTCAGAGGTGGCCAGGTATTCAAGTAAAGAAGGAATTAGCTTGCTTTGAAAGATCTCTGTTGGATTCCTTTCATGTTAATTTCTTAAATCTGTTGTCATTTACGGCATAAATTCCTCTTCTAAATTTACTGTGGTGTTTCTGACTATCTGGGAGGAGACTGAGCAGTGAAACGTGTTACTTTTACACATAAACAAGAACGATCTGTCACACTACTACACTTTAAAACACAGTTTATATGTAATTCATGTCACACAGTCTCATACGGAACCTACATCCGCTTTCTTTTATATACTGTATATGATAAAATACTGTCATCCCCCTTCCATTCTGTGTGAGAGGATGAATGAGCAAATGTATTTGTAGTTGCATGCTGGATGGTAGCAGACAAGCCTGTATGCTAGAGAACAGTAGGACCAACGTCGGAACAGGTAGCTACGCTTTCTAAAAGCAGAGAGGTTTCTATGCTTAGTATGGTCCTGTCTGTCCCTTGTCATGTTGGTTTAGGAAGCTGCCTCTCTGGTCACTTCCGTTTGTATTTGGGAAGCACGCTCGGTAGGAGCGCAGGTCAGTCGGTCCGCGGCGAGCGTCTGAAGTGGTAAGATCTCCGGCTAAGCGCGTGTCTGCTAAGCCGTAGCACAATGGATTTCTTAAGTTCAGCCTAACTGAAAATTTAATCACTTTTATTTCAGGTTTATCTCTAAAATATCTAATGTTATCTTAAATTGCAACGCAGTGTAATTTGCGTGTGAAGTTCAGAATATCTTCCGGTAGTTGCTTTGTCACTACTTTGTGAGTAAAGTGGAACCACGTGTTGATCAGTAACTCTAACTAAGATCATCAATCTTAAATGCGAATGCTTGTGTGATTATAACGTCTCGTATTGACAATATTTTTCAATATAGCAACTTTTCTTTATGTTCAACCCACGTGGGGTGTACTTTGCGAGACCAGTTCCACGTGCTTATATAACTGTTTGACCCATCAGGTTAATAGTAAGACGATAGTAACCAGTTCAAGGTTTTTCTTTAGTAAATTGCGTTTCGATGTAATTTATTTTAATTATCAAAATTATTGTGGATTTACACTCTTTGTATAAACCAAGTTGACCACGTGAAGCATGTGGTGAAAGCATCAACGTAGCCCTCAGCTATTCTTTCCGGGAAGATTTCACAGAAAGTTAGTATGAATTTAGTATACCACTGTGTGGTAATTACATGACGGACAGGATTGCGCTACGAACGTAACTTCTTTGGGTGAAAATTGAATCGGTTGGTTGTGGTTAATTTCCTCTTGCATATGTTTCAACGTTCTTTGTGTGTTATTTGATGAATGCAGTGTTGTATGTAGTCTCCCAATCCTGGCTCCCTATTTGATGTGTTCCGTAAGATTACAAACTCACATTTTCACAGTCCTAAATAAGGCACCAGCTTAGTTATGACTCACGTTTAATATGCTGAAATTTCAATGATCAATGTTAAAATAAATTTCCAAATATAAACTGATTTATTTCTTTTTATTTAAATTCTCTTATATATATATATATATATATATATATATATATATATATATATATATATCACCGGTTGTCGTATGACTATTAAAAGATTATAATTAATGTTAGTCTGGTTGGGAATTCGGTAAGCTAGACTGGATGCCTGGTGAAACAGTTGCTCAGTAATGCAAGGTTAATTTCCCCAGACAGCTCACAGCTTTAACCTGCTTTTATTGTCTATCAGTACCGCTCTCATACCAAATTAAAGCAACAACATTACAACTTTACCAGAATACAAGAGGTATTAGAGATAAAGTTAGTAAACTGCTTATAGATATTGACTCTGACATTACTGATATATAGCCGGTCGAAGTGGCCGAGCGATTCTAGGCACTTCAGTCTGGAACCGAGCGACCGCAATGGTCGCAGGTTCGAATCCGGCCTCGGGTATGGATGTGTGTGATGTCCTTAGGTTAGTTAGGTTTATTTTGTTCTAAATTTTAGGTGACGGATGACCTCAGATGTTAAGTCCCATAGTGCTCCGAGCCATTTCAACCATTACTGATTTATAGGCGCACCACTTAAATAATTTGGCAATCCAGAGGCTTCCTTTACGAAGACAGATTAGCTGGCTGTTTTTTAAGGAGTTCTTTTCGGCAAGGGGGAATGGCCATGTACGTAAAAAACAGTACTCCATTAGAGTGGATATATCACAGCACTGCACTGAACATGTATTTGAATGTTGTGCAGGAGCAGTTGAGTTTAGTGAAGCTAAATTTCTGATTGTTCGTTATAGGTCCCCTAAGTCTGACTTCACAGCATTTCTGCTCAAGTTAGAGTGAGTTCTTGGTTCACTTTATAGGAAGTAGCAAAAATTAGTTATATGTGGTGATTTCAGTATTAATTTCGTTTCATTTATTTATTTGCACGTCAAGTTCCATAGGACGAAATTGAGGAGGAAATCTCCAAGGTCACAGAACGTGTCACTACATGAAATTACAACATAAAAGTAATAACATATAAAAATAAAATGTTTATAAATCCGAAAAAGTCTGTCCATAGGTTTAGGTAAACGCAAGCTACAATACAATAAAAATCAGCTTAATTTTACAAAGAACTCTTCGACAGACTAGAAGGTGTGACCCACAAGGAAACTCTTCAGTTCCGATTTGAAAGCGCGAGGATTATTGCTAAAATTTTTGAGTTCGAGTGGTAGCTTATTGAAAATGAATGCAGCGGTATACTGCACACCTTTCTGCATAAGAGTTAAGATAGTCCCATCCAAGTGCAGGTTTGACTTCTGCCGGGTATTAACTGAGTGAATGCTGCTTATTCTTAGGAATAGGCTAATATTATTAACAAGACATGACAGGAAGGAATATATATACTCAGAGGCCAATGTCAAAATACTCAGACTCGTGAACAAGGGTCGACAAGATGTTCGTGAACCACTTATTGCCCGAACGGCAAGTATTTGAGCCAAAACTATCCTCTTAGAATGGGAAGAGTTACCCCAAAATATAATACCATACGACACAAGCGAGTGAAAATAAACACAGTAGACTAATTTTCGTGTCGAACGGTCACTCAATTCGGATATCATTCGAATAATAAAAATGGCAGCATTAAGTCTTTGAACTAGATCCCGAACGTGGGCCTCCCACGACAGTTTACTATCTGAACATCTAGAAATTTGAACTGTTCAATTTCACTAATTATATTTCTATTCTGTGAAATTAAAACGTCAGGTTTTGTTGAATTGTGTGTTGGAAACTATAAAAATTGAGTCTTACTGTGATTTTGCAGTAGTTTATTTTCTACAACCCATGAACTTAGGTCATTAACTGCACTTTTTGAAACCGAGCCAGTGTTGCACACAACAGCCTTTACTACGAAGCTAGTGTCGTCAGAAAACAAAAATATTTTAGAGCTACTCGTAATACTACAGGGCACATCATTTATTTAAATAATGAACAGGTGCGGCACTGATCCCTGGGAACCCTCACTTTACTGTACCCAAATCAGACCCGACATCACAGTTATTCTCAACATTGTGAATAATGGCATTTTTCTGTCCGTTGCTAAAGTAAGAGGTGAACCAATTATGAGCTACTCCCGTATTCCGTAGAGGTCAAAATTCTGCAGCATTATTTTGTGATCAACACAATCAAACGCCTTAGTTAAATTAAAAAATATGCCTAGCGTTATAGATGTTTATAGTTCCAATAACTTAATGAAAATATAATGCTTTCTTTAACACACTTCTCATGCTCTGCGAGACTTGCTTTCCATTATAACGTTATAAACAGAGTACTAGCAGTAAAAGGCAGCCTGGGTGGCAGAATGATGGGATAAGTATATCATGTAGAACAAAGTGTGAATTATAGTAAAATGTTAGAAATAGTCACAATTAAGCTGCAGTTGCCCATTACTAACAGTACTGTAAGGTGCTTAAAAGTGTTATTAGGAAGGCATAGAGTAAGTGGTAGGCAAATAGAATAGCTAATTCACAGGAAAAATTTAAAACCATATGGTAAAGCAAGTTCCGGTCAGCAAGACAATGTCGACGATATGAAGTCAGTCCATAGTAAAAATATTTTTGTTGCTCATAAGTCAGATATATGTACAATATATAGCAATCATTTTCTAAGCATTGCTGGTGAATTAAATAAAAACAGTTTCTACAGGCAAATATGTAACTCTCTTGGAAAAAGCCATTCTGACATTTACGTCTGAAATACTCCTCTGTGATACCGACAAGGGAGAGATTGTGTCAATAATTAAAACATTGAAGACTAAGACCTCTCATGGATGTGATGGAGTGACCAGTAGGATATTAAAGTACTATGCTGCACGTGTTAGTCCTGTAGTTTTTCCCTTAAGAATGGTCAGTTTTCTTGACGATTGAAGTACTCAGTAGTAAAGTCGGTTTATAAAAATGGAGAAAGGAATCATGTAGACAATTTTATACCTATTTCTATGCCATCAGTATTTGCTAAATTGAAAAGGCTTTGTATCTAAATATAATTGATCATTTGATATAACATAATTTGCTACCAAATGTTCAGTTCGGCTTTATAACAGTTGAAAATGCCAATTTATCTTTACTCTGTGAAGTACTGGATGGATTAACCGAAAGGTTTCGAATGCTAGGCATCTTTTCAGATTTAACTAAGGCATGTGATTGTGTTGACCACAATAATTTTCTCCACAGGTTGGACCACTATGGAATACGGGGAGCAGCTCACAATTAGTTCACCTCTTACTTTAACAACAGACAGCAAAGGGGTCACTATTCACAACATTTAAAATGGCTGTGATGTGGGGTCTGAGTGGTTTATGGTCAAATGGGGGGTGCCCCAGGGATCAGTGTTGGGGCCACTCCTGTTTCTTATTTATATAAATGATATGCCCTCTACTATTACAGATAATTCTAAAATATTTCTCTTTTCTGATGACAATAGCTTGGTATTAAAGGATATTGTGTGCATTATTGCCTCTGTTTCAAATAGTGCAGTTCATGACATCATAAGTTCATGGCTTGTAGAAAACAAACTGATGCTAAATTGCAGTGAAACTCCGTTTTTACAGTTTCTAACACACAATTCAACAAAACCCTACGTTTTAATTTCACAGATTGGGCATATGAAAGTGAAACTGAACAATTCTAATTTCTGGGTTTCCAGATAGAATAGATAGTAAGCTGTTGTGGAAATCCCACGTTCATGATATTATTCAAAGACCTAATGCTTCCATTTTTACTATTCGAGCGGTATCTGAAGTATGTGATCGTTCTACACGAAAATTAATCTACTTTCTTTATTTTCATTCGCTTATGTCATCTATTATTATACTTTGGTCCAACTCTTAACACTCTCAAAGGGTATTTTTGGCTCAAAAATGGGAAGTTCAGGCAAAAAGTGGTGTAAGTTCACGAACCTCTTGTCGACCCCCGTTCACTATTCTGGGTATTCTGATATTGACCTCTCAATTTATACATTCTTTACTATCGTTATCTTATTCCCAAGAATTGGCAGCTTTCACTCAGTTAATATTAGGCAGGAATCCAATCTGCATTTGGATCGCACTTCCTTAACTCTTATGCAGAAAGGTGTGCAGTATACTACTGCATCCTTTTTCAGTAAGCTACAACATGAATTCAAAACTCTTAGCAGTAATCCATGCGCTTTCAAATCGAAACGGAAGAGTTCCCTCATGGGTCACTCCTAGTCTGTCCAGGAGTTCCTTGAAAAATTAATCTGATTCCTGTGTTATTTTATATTGCTCATTGCGTTTACTTAAACTTATGGGTTGACTTTTCTTGGGTTCATAAATATTTTATTTTATCTGTTATTACTTTATGTTGTAATTTCATGTACTGACACTTTCCACGACCTAGAGATCTGCTCCTCAATTTCGTCCTACGGAACTAGACACGAAATAAATAAATAAGTAAATTAATTAATTGAGGCATCCCTGAAGTTACGATGACTCTCCATGCGAGATACTATGTTGTAGCACTTCTCCAGCAATAAATCCTCAATAGGGTCATATATATTAGTTTACACACCTTAGGAACGTACTTTCGATAGTAAATGTATGTGTGATACAGAGTAAAATGCCTTTTGGAAGTCAAGAAACAGTGTGCCAATGTGTCTGATTGTCTTGATCGCTGGTTACCAGGATGTCATGTGAGAGCAGTGCGGTTAGTGTTTCACATGATAGATTTTTTCGGAATTCATGTTGGTTGGCATGTAAGTGGTATTCTGTTACAGATAAGTCAGTACACTTGAGCTCAGAGTACGTCCTAAGATTCTATAACAATTGAATGTGAAGGGTATTGAACGGTAGTTTCGTAGATCACTTCTGCTGCTCCTTTCTTCTAACCACTGGGCACAGCTTTTGTTCACGATATCTTCCGTACATTGTAGATAAAAGAGGTGCAAACGCACACGCAAATTCGACATAGAATCTGGTAGGAATTCAATTAGACCCTGGAGCGTTGTTCAAATGACATTAGATTTTTATCAACGCCATTGACACTAATACCTATTTACTCAACTTTGTAGTGCTAAGAGGATTGAATTGGGCTTTACTGCTGGGTTTTCATTTGTAAAGGAACATTTGAAAACAGGATTAATCATTATGTTTTAGCTTCTCTATACTCAATTTCAGATCCTGTCTCGTCCATGAATGAACATGAACTTTACGTAGGAGCAGAATTTCTTCCAGTTTTGTGAAATATCTTTCGACAGTATTTTGCTTTGATAGTCACTAAAGGCATCATGCATTGCTCTCTTGACAGCGAACCGTGTTTTATTTGGCACCTGTTATCTGTAGCCCTATTCTTTGTCTTACACCTATTATGCAGTAGTCTCGCTTTTGTTCAGAGGTTTCGGCGCAACGACTGTACGCCATAGAGAGTCCCTCCATGAACTGCGACGTACGTATGTATTTAGTGCGTTTTAAATGTTATTTTGAAAATGAGGCATAGTTTCCCTATATGCTCCTGCTCTCAGCTGCTTCTTTCTTTAATCAATACATAAATCATTCTACTTGTTTCAGTTGCGCTTATGTTTTGGCAATCATTGTTGCTATAACTATCTCATGATAGACGATACCAGTTTCAATGTAAACATCCTCAAAGAAACTGGATCCTATTTACATCATCAATGGGATTTAGAACCATTTGTTTTAAGCAATTTTCAGAGACGATATTGGTATTAGTTTCTTGTTTACTGCCGCAGATAAACCACCCCCATTTCGTATTAGCCTACTCTTTCGATATACGCTTAAATTTTCCCCAAAAACCTCACTGCTATCGATTTCAGGTTTTAACCAGTTTTCTATATCTAGTATTACGTGAGCTTCACTTCTTTTTATGTGTACTTCAAATCTGGCATTTTGTTGCAGATACTTCGGCAGTTAACCACTAGAATTCTAAACGAGCATCTTGGCTATTTTGTCACTTTGAGGTGACGTGCTGTGTTATATAGGACCAGATTTAGTATCCGGCAGAGCCTGGGAGTCCTCGTATTTGTTCCAGTGTACTACAGTAATAATCCATCTCCTCCTTCACATCCTCCTTCACCCCCCCCCATTCCGTCCACTTTCTTCCCCCCCCCCCCTCCCTGTTAAGCTCCTCCACTCCTCGCTTTATGTCCATCCGCTCCTTCCCCCTCTGTTCCTTCCCCCTGTGTACATCTGATACTCTAATTTCGTCTCCTCTTCCGCCTCTCTTTCTCCAACTCCTCCTTTCTCCTCTCTCCCCATCTTCTTTCTCCCTATCTCTCCTCATCTCCTCCTCCTCTTTCCTTTCTCTGTCCATCCCTCCACCCTTCTCTCTGTGCATATCTTCCTCCCCTTCTTCCTGCTGATATCTTCCTCCCCATGTCTCTGTCCGTCTCCTGGTCTTTTCTTTCTCTGTCCATCTCCTCCTCACCCCTATATATTTGTCCGTTTCCTTCTTGCCCCTCGCTGCCTGTTCCTCTCCTTCTCCCCCCTACTTTCTCCACATTATGACGCTCATCCCAATACGAGGCTGATATTTGTTATCCACATACTATTTTTTTCCAGATCTTGACGAAATTTGGTTGAAATCATTCCATGGTTTAAGGATGGGCTTTTTACCTTGGCTATTACCGCTTACGCGTACGTAAAATGTATTTCACATACACTCCTGGAAATTGAAATAAGAACACCGTGAATTCATTGTCCCAGGAAGGGGAAACTTTATTGACACATTCCTGGGGTCAGATACATCACATGATCACACTGACAGAACCACAGGCACATAGACACAGGCAACAGAGCATGCACAATGTCGGCACTAGTACAGTGTATATCCACCTTTCGCAGCAATGCAGGCTGCTATTCTCCCATGGAGACGATCGTAGAGATGCTGGATGTAGTCCTGTGGAACGGCTTGCCATGCCATTTCCACCTGGCGCCTCAGTTGGACCTGCGTTCGTGCTGGACGTGCAGACCGCGTGAGACGACGCTTCATCCAGTCCCAAACATGCTCAATGGGGGACAGATCCGGAGATCTTGCTGGCCAGGGTAGTTGACTTACACCTTCTAGAGCACGTTGGGTGGCACGGGATACATGTGGACGTGCATTGTCCTGTTGGAACAGCAAGTTCCCTTGCCGGTCTAGGAATGGTAGAACGATGGGTTCGATGACGGTTTGGATGTACCGTGCACTATTCAGTGTCCCCTCGACGATCACCAGTGGTGTACGGCCAGTGTAGGAGATCGCTCCCCACACCATGATGCCGGGTGTTGGCCCTGTGTGCCTCGGTCGTATGCAGTCCTGATTGTGGCGCTCACCTGCACGGCGCCAAACACGCATACGACCATCAAGGCAGAAGCGGCTCTCATCGCTGAAGACGACACGTCTCCATTCGTCCCTCCATTCACGCCTGTCGCGACACCACTGGAGGCGGGCTGCACGATGTTGGGGCGTGAGCGGAAGACGGTCTAACAGTGTGCGGGACCGTAGCCCAGCTTCATGGAGACGGTTGCGAATGGTCGTCGCCGATACCCCAGAAGCAACAGTGTCCCTAATTTGCTGGGAAGTGGCGGTGCGGTCCCCTACGGCACTGCGTAGGATCCTACGGTCTTGGCGTGCATCCGTGCGTCGCTGCGGTCCGGTCCCAGGTCGACGGGCAAGTGCACCTTCCGCCGACCACTGGCGACAACATCGATGTACTGTGGAGACCTCACGCCCCACGTGTTGAGCAATTCGGCGGTACGTCCACCCGGCCTGCCGCATGCCCACTATACGCCCTCGCTCAAAGTCCGTCAACTGCACATACGGTTCACGTCCACGCTGTCGCGGCATGCTACCAGTGTTAAAGACTGCGATGGAGCTCCGTATGCCACGGCAAACTGGCTGACACTGACGGCGGCGGTGCACAAATGCTGCGCAGCTAGCGCCATTCGACGGCCAACACCGCGGTTCCTGGTGTGTCCGCTGTGCCGTGCGTGTGATCATTGCTTGTACAGCCCTCTCGCAGTGTCCGGAGCAAGTATGGTGGGTCTGACACACCGGTGTCAATGTGTTCTTTTTTCCATTTCCAGGAGTGTATATTTAACATATTTCGCACATATTTGTACATGTATTTCACCTGCACCTGGAACGAACTTCGCCCTGCAATTTCATTTTCATGCAGCTCCATGTCTATGGTCTCCTATCTCCTGAACTACTTGTATATGCAGCACGATGATAAATTTTTTTAGGTGTATCAGTTTTGTACACTGCTGCTATCTCTTAAACGTATTGTAAGAATTGTTAATAGTAAAGAAGTAATAAATGAAAACGTCATGCATGATGCGTCAGGATTCCACGTATTTCCGTGTTTATGATGTCATTCTCCTGAACTCTGTGTATTTTTGTAGGAAAATTAAGCGACATATGTGGAACCTGTTTGCGTAATATGTTGCGAATGGAGTTAGTAGTAAAGAAGTAACAAACGTAAACGTCTTGCATAATGTGGCACTTTTCCAAGCATCTCTGTGTTTAAAGCGTCATATCTTCTGAACTATGGGTCGTACAATGATAAATGTTGATGGTACATTCAGTGGTATATGTGAATACTCTTTGCCAAATGTGTGGCGGATACAGTTAGTAGTAAAGAAGAAGTAAATTCAGACTCCATGCTTACGCGACAATTTTGCTGCATGAACAGCAAAATTGCAGTAACAGATTAAATTTTCTCCTCTCGTCATTGTGTGGTGGTCGTCAGCGAGAAAAAATTTCTTAAGTGTTTGAAACGATGTTTAAAGTATGTTGCAATTCATTAAGTGCTCTCATTGTCAAACATTGGATGACTAAAATATGGGTATTCACGCGTTGTAGGGTAAACTGCTTTTTCAAATCCTCCAATTTGATTTTTCCAGACAGTAAATGATATGCGTATCACGTTTGGCTGAAATCGGTGCAGTGGCTTTGGAGGAAATGTGGAGTATGCATGCATACATTCATACATATGTACATTCATTTTATACGTATGAATTATGATTGGTATATTTGCTGCCGCCGGTGCTCTTGCACTCAGAATCTATACTTTCATTCTCGATACAACTTGCCACTTCATTATTAAAATGGGACTGCTACTGTTTATTCTGTTCCATGTTACATTATTCAGTCCAGTGGAACTGTTTCAGACATGAGATTGTAGTAATAACCACGACTGTTTTCTTAGTGTCACATTTGCTTTCCTTAACCCTCAAAGGGCGCTGTGCCCACAGCCAACGCCACACCTTCACGTGCTTATCAAGAACCAACGGTTGGATGGTGTTAAGCGCCTAGTTGAATGAAAAAGAAGACGTTTGCACCCACCTTTGGCTGAGCGGGACCGGTCGTCTTTGGTGTTGTCAGGTCGGAACGACGACCGACGCCGAATCCACGCCAACATAGCCTGTCCGTTCTGTTCAAGAGCTCTGAGTCGCGCACGCTGCTGTCTGTTGGCAACATCTTTCGGTCCTCTCCCACCATACTCATTTCGCAACAAACTCTGCTCGGCGTCGCTTTCTTCCGGAAAATCTTTCTGCCTGAATGTCGTACTTTCTTCTGTAGCAGCATCGGTGGTGCGAGGAAGACTGCTGTCGAGGTTCTGTGGCACATCACTAACAGTCTCAGCCCCACGGCAACCAGACTTCTCTACAATCCGTCCACTGTAGATACCCGTCGCGTTATTTGGAGTGCTGCGCCTCCTGTTGGTGCCGGGTGCTCGCATGTTGGCTCTCCTGGTGACAACATACTGTGGCCAGCGGTGTCCTCGAGCGCCCCACATGCAGACACTCCCGAAGCTCTCTCGGAACGGCCTGGCACTGGGCTCTGCGACCTCGTCGCTGCTCCAATAGGAGAGCTGCCAGTCGCTCCGCCGTCGAGCCGCATTGTCCCTCCTCGAATTACAACTGGCGTCGCTGCTGGTGCCGCTGCCAGAGTCATCGCTCTGACCGCTGCTGCTGGGACTCCCAACGTGGTCTTTCCGGCGCCTCACCATGTGCTTCGTGTCTCCCGGTTGCAAGCTGTTATATTTGCTGCTCGATGCTCTTGCTTCCCCTCGCAGCATGGGGTAGATGGTGACTTGCTGTGGACTGGGCCAGATCTCGTATGGCTCGGAGAAGTCGGCGTTAATGCCGCATTCGTTATCACACACATCGGCAGAGCTGCATTTGGCCTCTTCAGCAGTACTCCTGTACACCGTGGCGCCGTCGCTATGAGAACTCTTTGAGCATATGTTCACACGGGAGGAACAGGACTTGCACGCGCAGTTCGTTGCATTCCTTTTTCCCCTAACTTGATGGTGAAAGTATTTCCAGGTGAGACTGGCCAGTCCTCTGGTCCAGTCTTCGAAACTGCTCCATGTACCTCCTTCGACACTCTGCGTGGGTGTGGAGCTGTCCTCAGGTGCCAAGGTGGAGCTCTGTGGAAAATGGACTGTGGGGGCAATACCGCCGACATTCGCTGCTGGGACAGCTCCACCGCTACCGCCGATGCCTCCGCTCTGCCCCTCATGGTGATATACTCCGTTGTCCGCTGCAGAGCCAGCCCCAGTGTCCGGTGCTGAGCGCTCCTCGTCCGTGTGCCACCAGCGCCGCAACGCGGCCCTCAGCGTCGCCAGCCTGAAACAATCGTCGAATGTCGATTTAAATCTATTTACTGGCTATCAGTCTCACAAGCCCTAAGTCAAATAGGGGAAATGAGTTCACTGTGGCCAATTTAGAGGAACAAGCACATAAATTACCGGCAGTAGTTTAGGGGAAATGCTAAGCATAGTGTGCGTGTCTGTGTGCCATAAAATCGAAGAACTTATTTACTGGCTCGCCTACGTTGGAAAAATCAGTCTCACACTTATGACGCGCGGATTGCAATCGCGCACCTGCTGTCTTCTTTACATTACATTCCAATAACACTCATGTAACAATCGTCATTGAACTTCTAATAATAATATGTCAGGCGTCATTTTTCTCAGGTCTAGGGATAGCGTCTTTGATTATTAATCAAACAATCCTCGGTCCCTGATTCAAAACACGCCACCGATTACATTCTGATTAACATTTGGCGTTGGCGGCCGAAGACTTGCGGCATAAGAAGTCAATCTCATTCTGCCCACGGCCTTGTCAAAGAGAGCGGAGGAGCGGACAGAGGTTCAGTGCGTTCTCTTCTCCTTGCGGTGGGTATCTGCTCCTACAGGCTCAGATAGCAGCAATCATCAACGGCCTGAAGATGCAGAAGGCAACTGAAATCACTACATTAAAAAATACATAACGTATATCCATTGTACATGTGGCCTGTAATTGAATAAGTGTCATGGTGATCTCTCCATTGGCAAAAGATTCCGGGATTGTCCCCCATGCTGATCACAGGAGCGAACTGCCAATGGGGTGGTAAGCATGAGAAAGAGATTGAATTACTAACGAAAGGATAACGTTCTACGAGTCGGGGCGTGGAATGTCAGAAGCTTGAATGTGGTAGGGAAGCTAGAAAATATGAAAACGGAAATGCAGACGTTCAATCCAGATATAGTAGGGGTCAGTGAAATGAAAGGGAAAGAAGACAAGGATCTGTCGTCAGATGAGTGTACGGTAATATCAACAGCAGCAGAAAATGGGATAACGAGAGTTGGATTCGTTATGAATACGAAGGTAGGGCAGAGATTGTGTTAACGTGAAGAGTTCAGTGATAGGATTTTCGTTATCAGAATCGCCAGCAAACCAACACCGACAACGATAGTTCAGATGCATGCGCCCACGTCGCAAGCTGAAGGGATAGAAAAAGTATATGCGCACATTAAAAGGGAAAACAGTACGTAAAGGGAGCAGAAAATCCAATAGTCATGGGAGCGGTTGGGGGGGGGGGTGTTGGGAGGGGGGGACTGAAATGGAGTTGTAGCAGAAAGAGTACAAGAGACGCTTACTGGAGATTATGGGCTTGGGACAAGGAATGAGACAGGAGAAAGTTAAGTTGAGCTCGTAATATCGAATACTCTGTTCAAGAGTCACAAGAGGAGGAGGTGTACTTGGGAAAGGCCAGGTGTTACAGGAAGATTTCAGTTAGATTTCTAAATCAGTTACTCGAATTTAAGGCGTACCCAGGTGAAGATGTAGACGAATCATAATATAGTAGTGATGAAGAGTAGACTGAAGTTAAAGAGATTAGACAGGAAGAATCAATACGCAAAGAAGTGGGATACAGACGTAATAAGGGATAACGAGACTCTCTTAAAGTTCTATGAATCTATAGATACAACAAGAACTAATAGCTAGCTCAGTAGGCAGTACAGTTGAAGAGAGACTGACGCCTCTAAAACGGTCTATCTCGGAAGTTGGAAAGAGAAACATAGGTACGAAGAAGCTAACTGCGGAGAAACCATCGGTAACAGAAGAAACACTTCAGTTGGTCGATGAAAGAAGGAAGTACAAAAGTGTTCACATATATTCTGGGAAACAGAACTACAAGTTGCTGAGGAATGAAATGAATAGGAGTGAGCCGTGTTGCGGCTCGCATTGATGCCGTTGGTAGTTTGGCATCGTTATGAGGGACAGTGGCTTCTCGTTTTCTCCTCTTGTTTACTGGCACCACAACATTTGCTAGCGTTGTCTGTCCGCGAGTGGCAGCAGCAGCTGTTATCGATATCTAGTACCCTAGTCCTATCGTGGGAAGGGCATCAAATGCTTTCCAGTTTGGAGTGTATCATGTAGTTCGGTTGGGGCGGAGCACATTGGGCGGCACACAGGCACTGTTAGATCGAGATGCTGTAGCTGCGAGGGTGACAACGTCGTTTTCCACCAGACCCAGGACGTTTTAGCGGAGTGAACATTAACCCAGTTGTGACACCTCCACTACTTTGAGATCACGCCGTTTGTTCGCGCGTTGCTGCTCGCAGGGTCGCTGAGACGAAGAGCAATGAGTGGAGTGTTTGGAGTTGACAAAATTAACTAGGCGTCATCCACCTTTTATTATTAATCATTGGATTCCTTGTGTTTATTTATGAAGTTCAACCAGCGGTACTTTTCTGCCTAGTGGCCGCTAACGCCCCAGTTACCTGCCCTAAAGATTAGCATATTTTTGCGGCTGTGTACCTTTCCTTGCCATGCCGCTGCTGTCCGGTAAGGCATGTAAATCGACAGCCTCCTTGACTGTGCTTCAGATATTTGTTTCTTTTGGATTACTTTGTTCGTATTGTGTCCTTCTGCTTTTGGATGTTCTAAACACCGGATTCTGTAGTCACAGTGCTGTCCGCCGGTTCCGTCTTGCTTGGGTTATTCCATCGTTGTGTTGGTTATAAGACGTTAGGTAGAGGTTACAAGAGTGTTGGCCTGTGTTTTAACTGTCACTAGTTTTAGATGCCATTCGGTTTAGTGAATAAAACTCTTAGCTGCCTGTCTAATCGTTTACGAAGTTGAGCGATTTTACCAGTTCGATCCTTGAAGCACTGTCAGACACCCACTTCTTTTTTGATTTGGTCAGATTGTGATGATTGTCAATTAGGCCTTCAGTCGTGAATGCAATTCATCTTAAGAATTTTTATTTAGATATTGTCTCTTAATAGTGAAAATTTTTGATTATTGTCGTTTTTACAATATTTTAGTATCTCTTGGAGAAGTTTAATTCGTTCTTAAGAATTTGTTATCCAGGACTTCAGCCGTCAAATTGTTTTTGAGTTATTATTATTGAGGCCTTCAGCCAACAATTAAGTTTAATTTCTGGTCAATAAGGCCTTCTGCCGTGAGTGAAATTTGCTTAAGAAATTTTTTGTTATACATTGCGACTTAACAGTCAAATTTGATAATTGTTCCTTATTGTCAACCTTATTTGCAATTATTTCAAATAAAGTGTACGTGATTTAAAAAATCTGAGAAACCAACGGTTGAGTATGGCCGCATCCACACTGAATCCTGCCTTTCCCAAAGTACCACGTCTCAAGGAGGTGCATGAAAAATGTGAATAAATCGAAAAAGACCTGACTTTCTGAAGGACTCAAGTAGCACAAAGGAAAGTTAAAACAGCCTTTGGTGAAATTAAGAAGCAAGGGTGAGAACATTAAGAGTGTACGGTAATTCCATTGTTAAATTCAACGGAGTGGATAGATAGAAAGAGTACACGGAAGCCCTATATTAGGCGGAAGATTTGTCTGATGTGATAGAAGAAGAAACAGAAAGCGATTTAGAAGAGATAGGGGATCTAGTAACAGAATTTGCTGCCTCTGAATCACGGAGCCCCGGGTTATATTGCCGATCAGGTCTGGGATTTTCTCCACCCTGGGACTGGCGAGACTGAATAGGGAAATATTGGAACACGTACGGGCGCCGATCACCACGATGTTGAGCGCCCCACAAACAAAATCGTCATCATCATCATCAGTAACAGAATCTGGAGTACTTAAGATCAAGTAAGGCAAAGAGATGGTTAACTCATATCAGAATTTCTAAAATCATTGGCGGAAGTGGCAACAAAACAACTATTCGCCTTGGTGTGTAGAATGTATGGGTCTGGCGATACACATCAGACTTTGGGAAAAGAGATGACAAGTGCGAGACTTCTCGCATAATCAGCTTAACAGCTCATGCATCCAAGTTACTTACAACAACAATACACGGAATATGTAAAAGAAAGTCGGTAATGTGTAAAGCTTGGCTTTAGGCACCTGAGAAGCAATTCTGACGTTGCGATTGATAATGAAAGCAAGAGTGTAGAAAAATCAAGGAACGTTCATCGGATTTGTCGACATGAAGAAAGCTTTCGACAATGTAAAATTGTGCAAGATCCAGAATGAGATTTTCACTCTGCAGCGGAGTGTGCGCTGATATGAAACTTCCTGGCAGATTAAAACTGTGTGCCCGACCGAGACTCGAACTCGGGACCTTTGCCTTTCGCGGGCAAGTGCTCTACCATCTGAGCTACCGAAGCACGACTCACGCCCGGTACTCACAGCTTTACTTCTGCCAGTATCTCGTCTCCTACCTTCCAAACTTTACAGAAGCTCTCCTGCGAAACTTGCAGGACTAGCACTCCTGAAAGAAAGGATATAGCGTTAAAATATAGAGTGAAAATCTCATTCTGGAAACATCCCTCAGGCTGTGGCTAAGCCATGTCTCCGCTATATCCTTTCTTTCAGGAGTGCTAGTCCTGCAAGTTTCGCAGGAGAGCTTCTGTAAAGTTTGGAAGGTAGGAGACGAGATATTGGCAGAAGTAAAGCTGTGAGTACCGGGCGTGAGTCGTGCTTCGGTAGCTCAGATGGTAGAGCACTTGCCCGCGAAAGGCAAAGGTCCCGAGTTCGAGTCTCGGTCGGGCACACAGTTTTAATCTGCCAGGAAGTATCATTGTGCAAGATGTTTGGAATTCTGAGAAAAATAGGGATAAGCTATAGGGAGACGTGGTTAAGATACTCGTATAATACGTACAAGAGTCGGAAGGGAATAGAAAGGATGGCAGACCAAGAACGAGGTGCTCACATTGAAAAGTGTGTACGACAAGGATGTAGTCTGTCTCCCCTAGTGTTCAATCTGTACAACAAAGAAGCGATGATGGAAATAAAACAAAGGTTCAGGAGTGGAATCAGAATTCAAGGTGAATGGGCATCAATGATTCGATTCGCTGATGACACTGCTATCCTGAGTGAAAGTGAAGATGAATTACGTGATCTGCTGAAGGAATGAACAGTCTAATGAGTACAGAATATTGATTGACGGTACGAAAGACGAAAGTAATGGGGAACAGCGAGAAACTTAACATCCGAGTTGATGAAATTAAGGAATTCTGCAACCTAGGCAGTAAAATAACCAATGACGGACAGAGCAAGGAGGACCTCAAAAGGAGACTAGCACTAGCAAAAAGGGGACTCCTGGCAAAGAGAAGTATACTAGTACCAAACATATGCCTTAGTTTGAGGAAGAAATTTCTGAGAATGTACTTTTGGAGCGCAGCATTGTATGTTAGTGAAACATGGACTGTGGGAAAACCGGAAGCACAAGAGAATCTAAGCTTATGAGATGTGGTACGACAGACAACTGTTGCAAATTAGTTGGATTCATAAGGTAAGGAGGTGGTTCCCAGCAGAATAGGAAAGGAAGATGTGGAAAAAACTGACAGGTAGAAGAGACTGAATGATAGAACAACTGTTAAAACATCAGGGAATGTCTTCCATTGAACTACAGGGAACTGTAGACGGGAAAAGCTGAAGAGGAATATTGAGATTGGAATACATTCAGCTAACAATCGATGACGTAAGTTGCAAGTATTACTCTTACATTAAGAGAAACGCACAGGAGAGGAACTCGTGGCGGGCCGCATCAAACCTGACCTGTCTGAAGACTGATGACTTAAAAAAAATCGCTTTTCCTGCAGAAATATTGATGCATGCTGCTTCTAAAGTCGTCCATAAATGATAAATTGCTGACGGAGCAGGATTTTGTTCAAGAACTGTCCTCTAGATAGTGTCCCACAAATGTTCTATGGGATTCGTGTCAGGTCAACGTGCCAAATCATTGTCTCCAGTTGTCCACAATCTACTTCAAAACAACTGCAAACAATTGTGGACTGGTGACATGGCTCATTGTTATGCATAAACATTCCATCGTTGCTGAGAACACGAAGTACATGAATGGTCTAAGCGGACATAACAGAGACGCCAGTCCATTCCATGTAAATGCATTCAAAACATTTTGGATCCACCACCAGTTTGTACAGTGCCTTGTTGACAACTGGGATCCATGGGTTCGTGGGGTCTGCGTCACACTCAAAACCTGCCATTAGCTATTACCAACTGGAATCTGGACTCATCTGACCAGGCGTCCAATCGCATCCAATCACGTCCAATTGCTAAGGTCACGAGCAAAGAAGAGGCATTCGCGTCGTTAGTCTGCCAAATTTCGCAGAACTATCCTAGCGGATACGTGCGTCGTGCGTCCCACACTGATTTCTGCGGTCGTTTCACTCAATGTGGCTTGTCTGTTACCATTGACATATCTACGCAAACGCCGTTGGTGCCGGTCTTAAAGTAAAGGCCGTCGGCCACTGCGTTGTCCGCGGTGAGAGGTATTGCCTGAAATCTAGTATTCCCGGCACACCGTTGGCACTGTGGATCTCGGAATATTGAATTCCCAAACGGTTTTCGTAATGGTATGTCCCGTACCTCTAGCTCCCACTACCGTTCCGTGTTTGAAGTCTGTTGCTTCCCCGTCGGGCGGCCAGAATCTTGTCGGAAACCTTATCACGTGTATCGGCTGAGTATAAATGACAACTCCGCCATTCCACTGCCCAATTACAACTTGTGTACATGGTACTACAACCCTCTGTATAAATGTATATCGCTATTCCACGACTTCTGTCAGAAAGTTTGCCCTCTAGAAGCAGCATCTGGTCGTAACAAGGCCTTAATCCTAGAGATGGCGTGGGCAAATGCATGACCTACAGAACTGAGTCACTCGCGTCTGTATGGCCCAGAAGTTGGTCGTACACCACTGCTTTAATGCCCTCGTATATACTCGTACGCACGAAATAATTTCAGGGATGACAGAAAATTACTAATATATGAATATTTATGGAATTAAAGAATCCCACATGACTTTCCACAAGCACAGGAATCGCCTACAGGGGAAAGCGACCATTAGAAATAAAAATACACAGACGGAAACAGTCTCAACACCAATTTAGGAGTTGTACGATGTAACATCACCAAAGATGTCGTTACATCATTAAAAAAATTAGTGATGCAACTAATTAATCTCAGCCCCAACAGCCGCATGCCTGTAGAAGCTGTATGGGTCTACACATTTCTTTTTTTTTCCATTCTTATGTGGACGTCCTGTGTCCTGATTTCCATTTTTCACCGTCCTACAAGTGTGTGATCAAGTACGAATGATTTGAATGCAGTAGCAGACGAACCAGAGAAGTGGTGGGTTTCTTAATCTTCTACCAACCTAAGCGGTGTCGGTGGAAGGCAGAGAGCAGGAACTGGAGGGCTTGGCCAAAGATGAGTAAAACAAAACGTTTTCCTAGCATAGGTTGGTCATCGGCCTCCCCCATCACCTCGGGCGGTTCGGAGAGAACACCGCGCGATAGTTACAGGGGGAGTTGTTCTGAAGACAGGTAAGCAACCAGACGTTCCCTCAGAACATCTGTGTCGAACAAGGGACAAAAGATATAGTTTGTTAATCTCAACAATTTCTTCTCTTAGCCATTTTTTGAATTACCATTTAGGTTTGGTTACAATTTTTGGTTCAGTTAATCAGTGTCATAATAGCGTGATGTCAGTTAGGCGCGACCACGCGGTCTATAGATTCAAAGCGCAGCGCTAGCCTTAAAAGTTATTGTCGGCCATATTATTTTATTTGTGCGGGACATTTAAAATTATCAATAAAACTGCACCGAACGTATATTCGGCAAGATGAATCGATTTTATTCCAAGCGCTTCACGCAAAGATATGCAGCCACCAAAATCTTGCTCGATGCCAACCACGAGGTGCATACAATTCTTCCCACTAATAAATGCTGTCGACATTTTGTTTGCCTTGTGATTTACTGCATGTGAATGTCTGTGTTACAAACTTGAGCAGTGACTACGTGTTCCCCAGATTTTCCCACCCCACAGGACTATACAGACTAATGCCAACGTGGCTTGTCGTTCTCGTATGAGAAAGCTATAAGATTGTATATAAATGTACCAGGAATGTTTTGTCCATCTATTAAATACAAAAAAAAACTTACTGTTAACATGCGAAATATTAGTCAAAAGAAATATTTTATCTTTTGAAGATATTTCCGTGATCGTTAATTTATTTTCAATACATCTGAAAATAGTGTCACATTTGTAGTACTGATGATTATGCTCCTAAAAATCCAAAGGGCTTGGCTCAAGTTTAGTTAACAGCACGTAGCTTTCTCTGACTGCCCCATAGAATACCATAGCGTTGTCCGTTGCGACCATAATAAATTCAAGCAGTGAAGGAATTGTTCCTAAAAGTTAGATGGACCTAGATCTATGGGCAAAACTTTTCAGAAAAAGGTTACGTCGCCAAAGAAAAATAAGAGCGAATGTTGACAGGATATGCCATCATAGCAGGTTGGAACAAAATAAATAATAATAATAATCAAAAGAAGCTCCTGCTAGTGAAAGTGAGTAACTCTCCATAGGCTGCCAATCGAAGAATAGTAAGAAAACCAGCGGTGAGTTATAACGAGATAAATGAAAGTTGGTAGTCGTGTTTCCACATCATAGAGATGACGTCTGTTCATATTTCACGATAGAAGCATAGGAGTGGCACTAGTAGTGCTACTATAAGGAAGCAAATCAGGTTTGATTTGAATACGTGCTGCAACCGTCGTGAGCGTTAGCTAGCTACTTCGAGACTGGATGCAGTGAGCTGATGTTAGTCAAGATGACCAAGAAGACTATTATCAGCAGCTCAGTGAGTTTGAACGAGGTCATGCAATGGGGCTACGAGAAGCTGGATGTCCCTTCCGTGACA
This sequence comes from Schistocerca nitens, assembly GCF_023898315.1. NCBI lineage: Eukaryota > Metazoa > Arthropoda > Insecta > Orthoptera > Acrididae > Schistocerca > Schistocerca nitens. Next base: position 430,917,164 of record NC_064622.1, read on the forward strand.
CTGTAGAAAGATTTGGCAATGTAGCCATTGTACATGATTGCTAGCTGTGATGGTCACGAGAAAGCATGGTCGCAAGAAGACCGGGTCGCTGACGGACACGTGGCACCACCGAGCCATTTGCTACTTCTGTTGTATGAAGGGAGAGCTCATTGGAGGGAGGATTGCAAGTGTTGTGTTTTCTGATGAAAGCTGGTTCTACCTCGGTGCCAGTGATGGCCGTGTGTTATTTAGAACGAGACCAGGTGAACACTTGCAACCAACCTGTCTGCGGCCTACATATGGAGTTATGGTCTGGAGTGCGATTCATATGACAGGAGGAGCACCCTCTTGGCTATCCCATGCACCCTGACTGAAAATCTGGTCGTGCTGACATCCATGAACAGCGGACCAGGGGATGCTTTCCAGCAGGACAACTCTGACCCAACCGTCGCTGTTGTAACCCAACACGCTCTGCAGAGTGCCGACATGATGTCTCAGCCCTCTCCATCATCAGGTCTCCAACCGAGCATATATGGGACGTCAGCGAACGACAGCCCGAGTGTCATCCACGACCAGCATTAACTGTCCCTGTATTGACTAAGTGCAACAGGCGTGAAACTCCATTCCACAACTGACATCCGACACCTGTACAACATCATGCGTATATGTTTGCATGCTTGCATTTAACATTCTGCCAGTTGACAAACTGCCTATTGGCTTCTGTCTCGGGTTCTTCGGCCGACGTTCATCTAATGATTTTTCTGACGTTTCGCCAGCACGAGTGGCTGGCATTGTCAAAGCTTCAATTGCCGGTGGTGAACTGGAGGCGAGCTCGCGGCCGCAGACTATATGTACCTGGCGCGCCAACGTCCGAGGGCTTCTCCGCGGTCATTTCCGGTGCGGTTCTCCTCTTGCTACCGCGGAGAAGCCCTCGGACGTTGGCGCGCCAGGTACATATAGTCTGCGGCCGCGAGCTCGCCTCCAGTTCACCACCGGCAATGGAGGGTGAAGCTTTGACAATGCCAGCCACTCGTGCTGGCGAAACGTCAGAAAAATCATTAGATGAACGTCGGCCGAAGAACCCGAGACAGAAGCCAATAGGCAGTTTGTCAACAAGTGGCCACGAAAGCCTTAACAATTTTGTATTCTGCCAGTTATACCGGTTACAAAGGTCTACGACATAAAAATAGTTTCAAATTTATTGATTTTTATAGTGTTTTAAACGCTGATTTAGGGGAAAAAGTGAAAAAATTCCATCACGTACAGTTATTTCACAAACTGCTTGTCTAATTTTAGCTTTTTTCGATATGTCAGCATTGTAGCGAGTTTGAATTTTGGTTTTTAGGATCTCCATAAACTGTTCAAAAAATGGTTCAAATGGCTCTGAGCACTATGGGACTTAATTTCTGAGGTAATCAGTCCCTTAGAACTTAGAACTACTTAAACCTAACTAACCTAAGGACATCACACACATCCATGCCCGAGGTAGGTTTCGAACCTGCGACCGTAGCGCCATAAACTGTTATTTAGCAGTTTTTGTACTAGATAAACGTAAAACAAAGAGTAATTGGGAGAAACCAGCAGTATTTTCATGTCAGTGCCTGTCTGTCCGCTGCCCCTTCCCCCGCCATCACCAAGCAGTGAGCTTCTGCTATTGTCCTCCAGTTAACAGTACCTCGTCACCCTGTGCTGTTCACGTATTGTTGTTACTGGTGCTTTAAAGTAGTGACTGTTTTCTTGTGTTGAGAAGTTGTTTTATGGACAATGGACAATGGCTGCCAGAGGATGTATAAACTTGCCAGATGGCTTCTGCTACATTTGTGGTAACTACACCGTTGAAAACCAACAAAGAAACATTTCCGATTTCGCCTATTTTGGTATAAAATTAGGCAATCAAGATAAGCCTTGGGCCCCACACAAAGTTTTTTCAGTGTGTGTTGAAGAACTGAGGCAATGGTTTCAACGTAAGAAGTTGTCCTTACGTTTTGGAATACCAATGGTTCGGAGGGAGCTCAAAAAATCATAGCGATGAATTCTATTTCTGTTCTTGCAACGAACGAGGTTTAAATTGGGAAAACAAAAAGGATATTCCTTACCCTAACATTCCATCAGCCATTCGCCCTGTTCCTCATGGACCTGAAGTACCAATACCCTCTCCTCCAGATTCTTTGACGATACAGATGATCACGAGCCATTGGCTCAGCAAGGTGACAGTGAAGAAGACAGAGATTGCTACGATCCTGGCACAACCGATCCTATTCCATTCTCACAATCTGAACTGAACGATTTAGTTAGAGACCTAGGCCTTTCTAAAGAATCGGCAGAGATTTCAGGATCTAGATTGAAAGATAAACATATGTTGGCTGCGGGTACATCCTCTTCTTCGTATCGATCGAGGGAAAAGGAGTTTGCAGACAATTACGTACAGATGATCCTTCGTTGCTCCTTATAGTTTTCTGTTAGGCGGCGGGAAATCCAGCAGGATACATCTTTGACTACTTCGACAGGTTAACGACCAAATCAACAGTACAAACAGATACGTTCAGTTGAGCTCGTATGAGAGTGTTAACACGTGACAACACTGCAAGGGTCACAGCTGTGTGGGGCCGACCAGCACGTGGGAAATCAGAGATTTGCGCCATATTGTTGCAACTCACCGTCCTTTTGTTGACTGCCAGGTCTCTGCAAGCGCCTATAGAGATTTGTGATGCTCTGGTTTTCCGCGAAAAGAAATTGACAGCTCTCTGCTTGGAACACGTAAGAGCCATATTGAAGGCTACGTATACTTCTGCTATCTGAGGGAACTTGATCAAACTATGGGGGTGAAGTGGGAATATTGCACGACGTCCTATAACCAATTCCGTACCTTTTCATCCGAAATCGCCCAAACAAAAGTGTTGTATTACGTATTGAATGCCCCTCGTATAATAAATAAAGGCTACAGAACTAATTTCCTATTGACAGGCTTGATGAGCACTGCCCACTGCGGCCGGCCGAAGTGGCCGTGCGGTTCTAGGCGCTGCAGTCTGGAACCGCGAGACCGCTACTGTCTCAGGTTCGAATCCTGCCTCGGGCATGGATGTGTGTGATGTCCTTAGGTTAGTTAGGTTTAAGTAGTTCTAAGTTCTACGGGACTAATGACCTCAGAAGTTGAGTCCCATAGTGCTCAGAGCCATTTGAACCATTTTTTTTCCCCCACTGCGAGACTGAGTCTCTGTGATTGCATTGCGGTCATTCGGCAGGTAATAAGGAATAGAGGCCGCAAATGAGGCAATCGATTGACATAAGCGGCTTTGACGAAGGCCAGACTGTTATTTTAATGGACACGGAATGAGTGAGAAATTGTGTGTGAATCAATGTAACGTCAAGCCTTTTCGGATGAATCACAATTCTTTTTACAGCAGGTGTGGGGTGTGACCCGGTACGCCGTCATCCAGACGAATGGCCTCTCGAAACATCCACTGCGCCATGGACACAGGTCGTTCGGGACTTACTACGCTATATAGGACATTCACTTGAGCTGTCAATGGACCTGTGATAACAGCAAAGACGTCGTGACTACTGAGGCCCACGTTACTTGGTTGCTGGTTGGCTGATGTTGGGGAGGGGCCAAACATCTAGGTCATCGGTCCCAGCGGATTATGGAAGTATGGGAAAGGAAGTCGGCCATCCCAACATTTGTCAGAAGCAACTTAGGAAAATAATGGAAAACCTAAATAAGAATGGCCAGACGCGAGTCCAGTGTCCTAACCGCTGCGCCACCTCGCTCGGTGATTACGTTACAACGTGCCTTTGTGCTTGATGCGTTCCCCAAAGGTAATGGCATCTCCAGCGGAATAGCTATCCTTGTCACAAGGCAAGAATCGTTCTAAAGTGGTTTGAAGATCATGATAGTGAATTCACGTTGATGTTTTGGCCACCCAAAACCCAATGGAACACATCCCGCATACTATCGGGCCCCAGCTCCGTGCACACAAATCACCACCTGAGAAATGTTTAATCTGTGCGTAGACATCTGGAACAATATTCCGCAAGAAACGTAACAAGTTCTTGCAATTTATGTTTCCATAGAATTGCAGACGCCGCTTTCTTTCTTTTTAATGCTTTCTTGTAATGTCATAGTTCTGCCACTTTGGCTATCATAGCTTCGGATAGGATACCCTTATATTGTCTACTTCAGCACTGTCCAAGTTCAGTTATATAGCAATTTTCAAGCCTCAGCAATACATACCAGATGCTAAATAAAACATCGTTAAAACACGAATATATAACAACCGTTTCTTCTCAAGTACACAAAAGCAGTAGCAAGTAACCAGACTCCAATCAAGTGATATGCTGCAGCGATTCAGGCACTGGACTCGCATTCGGTGGAAGGATGGTTCAGATCTCCGTCCGGTAATACGAATTATGCGAGGGTTGGAACTAAAATAGTGGCAACTATTTATTCACAACCGATGCAAAAGAGTTACATGTTTTTAGCTGTTACTGTCCTTCAAAGTAGTCACCAACGTTGTGCAGAACCCGTTGCCAGCGATCTGGAAGGCGTAGTATACCGTTAGCAGAGCCTGTTCTGTTGATGGTGGGAAGGGAGCAAAGTTATGGTAATTCTCGTGTACGACTGTGATGGTGTTATCCTAACGCATTACGTTCCTCCACTACAGACCGTCAAAGCACAGTATTATTGTTCGTTTTTGAAGCATCACCTGCGACCAGATATGCGAAAGAACCGGAGACACTTTCTGCGCAACCCACACATCATTTTGCACGACAATGCGCGGGCACATACAGCGCAAGCTGTGGCTGCGCTGTTCGGTCGGTGGGACTGGGAAGTACTGTAGCATCCACCATACTCCCCGGACGTAAGTACTTGTGACTTTGATTTGATTCCGAAGATGAAGGAACTACTTCGTGCCATTCGCTTCATAACTGTTCCAGAGCTTCGACAGGCTCCATTCGCACCATCAACAGAACAGGCTCTGCTAACGATATGCTACGCTTTCCACATCGCTGACAACGGGTTCTACACAACGCTGGTGACATTGACGATGCAACACACAAATTGCGTCTCGATTCAATACTACAGGCTCAAGCCGACTTCCATCTAAGCGACTATCGTGGCTACGGCCACCGTACGGATCTTCTCCTGGGAGTAAAGTTGCATATGGGCGAACATGTAACTCTTTTGTATCGGTTGTGAATAAATAGTTGCCACTATTTAAGTTACAACCGTCGTATTTGTTACGTGAAATGTATTTGCAGTTGCGAATGTGGACAGACATTAGATGTTTAATGGAAGGATGACAGTGAAAATTTATGCCGGACCGGGACTCGAGCCCAAATTTCCCGGTGATCGCGAGCTGCCGCCTTATCATTAGACTGTACAAACATGACTCACGGCCAAGCTCTAGCTTCCATATGCCGTCAACAATGTATTTACAACCTGTGCTGTAACATACGTTATATATCCAGAATGAGATTTTCACTCTGCAGCGGAGTGTGCGCTGATACGAAACTTCCTGGCAGATTAAAACTGTGTGCCCGACCGAGACTCGAACTCGGGACCTTTGCCTTTCGCGGGCAAGTGCTCTACCATCTGAGCTACCGAAGCACGACTCACGCCCGGCCTCACAGCTTTACTTCTGCCAGTATCTCGTCTCCTACCTTCCAAACTTTACAGAAGCTCTCCTGCGAACCTTGCCGAACTAGCACTCCTGAAAGAAAGGATATTGCGGAGACATGGCTTAGCCACAGCCTGGGGGATGTTTCCAGAATGAGATTTTCACTCTGCAGCGGAGTGTGCGCTGATATGAAACTTCCTGGCAGATTAAAACTGTGTGCCCGACCGAGACTCGAACTCGGGACCTTTGCCTTTCGCGGACAAGTGCTCTACCATCTGAGCTACCGAAGCACGACTCATATCAGCGCACACTCCGCTGCAGAGTGAAAATCTCATTCTGGAAACATCCCCCAGGCTGTGGCTAAGCCATGTCTCCGCAATATCCTTTCTTTCAGGAGTGCTAGTTCGGCAAGGTTCGCAGGAGAGCTTCTGTAAAGTTTGGAAGGTAGGAGACGAGATACTGGCAGAAGTAAAGCTGTGAGGCCGGGCGTGAGTCGTGCTTCGGTAGCTCAGATGGTAGAGCACTTGCCCGCGAAAGGCAAAGGTCCCGAGTTCAAGTCTCGGTCGGGCAAACAGTTTTAATCTGCCAGGAACTTTCATCCGTTATATATATTCCCGTACAAGAGGACCATTATACTTGAAAATCCAAAGGAACATTGCATCGCAATCTTGAATAACAAAGACGCTGCAGTATCGTATATTTGTTTACGTTACCCTTAAATGACTTAAGATTAATCCCGGTATGATACCTTTTAAACGTCTGCAGGGATCTCGTCGCCAAAAGGATGTTTGACCATTGTTTTACCGTCCTTTCTTTTTGCTTAAGTTGCTCGGCACAGTCGTGGAATAGTTTCGTCAGATTCGCCCGGGTGCAGTCAGCTAGCCGCGCGGCGGCGTTGAGAGTGTTGCATAGCAACGCAGGGACATTATACCTGTTTTGGATGTCGGTTTCGTTCATGTGTCAGCCGACGCAGAGTCAAGGTGATTGGATCCTGGTGTACAAGGAAGTCGCCATTTGCTCTGCAAGGACAGGTGAAGTGGTGGCGTTAAGCTACTAATTATGAGGCTATGTGCCAATTCTTGGGTTAAATCAAAACTTCCCCACACGTATAACGGCTTGCCAAAACTTTTCTAATTCGACCTGCAACATTGTATGGGGGAAGACATTTCCCGTTGGTTGCTGCTGATCATTAGCTGCAGAAGTCTTTCTTCTTGGCTGTTCTACTTCTTCCTCTTCTACTTCTTCTTCTTTTTCGAGTAGCCTTTTTTTCTTAAAAGCCGACTGTGAAGGTTTTGGCATGATTTACATGTTCACTAGAAAAATATTATTCCTTAGATGTATAGAAGACGTACATCTTTCATTGGCAACAGATGATGCGTATAAATTTCCGTAGAGTCGTAGCTGACCGTATATTTGTACACCGGTTTAGACCCTTAAGGCTGCACTTGCGGAAAGTGCGGCAAAATGTTGAGACTGATATAAATTTTATAACCGCCATAATAATTAAAATTAAAATGAAGAGGGAGTCTAATTAAATAAAATACGGATGCCGCCGACTTTGCAAAAAGAAGAATTCTAAGAATCGATTACTTGTAACCAAGAAAGATGTCACTTACCACCAAGAAACCTAACCATTTGGTATCATTTCACGGTTGTAGCGCTTCCTACACAGGTCATAATGACCTTCTAAAATAAGGCTCCCATAAGGTTCCCACTCAATTGTCACTGTTTCATTTCTGAAGATGTTCCGTGAACGATGACGAAACGTTGGTGGGTAGTTTTGTTTTGACGAGGCTCTCAACTAGGTAGTTTTAACTCAACAAAAAACAATAGTTAATATTTGAACCATGAGTCAGTCAAAACTGCTTAAAAATAATGATTTAACGTTTTACGTTGAAACTAAGCGCATTATTTGAGCCAACTTTTCTGCAACAAGAGGCTTACTGTGTCCATTTGTACGGAAAATTTATATCATCCATTCTCTAGATCATTCCTTGTTTGTCTTCATGAAACTGGAAGATACGGAGATGTTTTCTAAGGGAGAAAGAGTTTATGCTTTAAAAACGTGGTCCAAAGGTGATTATAATTTAATAATAAATGAGTGGAATAATAATTTCAACACTTTCCACCTACAAGGAAAGATGTCTACAATTTGCGGAAATACATAGAGAAAAGTTGATCTTCAGTGAGTTACCACAGGTCGAGCAGGCTATCAATAAGTGATGAAACTAAGCTCAGTTTTACAAGCTGTTATCCAGAATCCTAAAAATTCGGGAATGAATGTTATAATTAATAATCTTGTAGTATGAATAAAGCGTTCTGTTCTTTCAGCATTTCTGTTGTGTATTCAATGGTTACGATGTGCACTGACTTTTGGCCCACTCTGTATATTCAGTGATAAAATACTCTTGAAGTACTGGGACTGATTTTCCTTTGTAGACAGCGGGAACACATATTCATGTCTTAGCAAATAAGCTGCAACAGAACGCATGCCTTTACATTTCTGTGTCATGTGTGTTTGCATGAACCGTTTTTATTTTCTTCCGATGAGTATTTGTGCTGAAGGAAGAAAAAACTAGAGGCCCGTTTTCTTTATTTTCTCTTAGGTATCACAAAAATTAATAATTTTTATTTATCATGAGATCGTTGAAGTGATCAAGAGTTTATCAGAAAACTTTCATCTGGATGAAAAACAAGAAAAGGGGATGGTAATTTTATTTCAATGAAAAACAAACCAATAGTTCGTGAATTTCCTGAATGCAGCTACAAGAAATAGGACTGCATCATTCAGGAAAGAGCTCTAGAAGTTAACGTTGACAAAGCAGTACCCGAAAGTAACGAATCAGAACTAACATCACATGTACACTACTGGCCATTAACATTCCTACACCATGAAGATGACGTCCTCCAGAGGCGAAATTTAACCGACAGGAAGAAGATGCTGTGATGTGCAAATGATTAACTTTTCAGAGCATTCACACACCGTTGGCGCCGGTGGCGACACCTACAACGTGCTAACATGAGGAAATTTTCCAACCGATTTCGCATACACAAACAGCAGTTGAGGGGCGTTGCCTGGTGAAACGTTGTTGTGATGCCTCGTGTAAGGAGGAGAAATGCGTATCGTCACGTTTCCGACTTTGATAAAGGTCGGAGTGTAGCCTATCACGACTGCGGTTTATCGTATCATGACATTGCTGCTCGCGTTGGTCGAGATCCAATGACTGTCAGCAGAATATGGAATCGGTGGATTCAGGAGTGTAATACGGAAAGCCGTGCTGGATCCCAACGGCGTCGTATCACTACCAGTCGAGATGACAGGCATCTTATCCGCATGGCTGTAACGGATCGTGCAGCCACGATTCCTGAGTCAACAGATGGCGACGTTTGCAAGACAACAACCATCTGCACTAACAGTTCGACGGCGTTCGCAGCAGCATGGACTATCAGCTCGGAGTCCATGGCTGTGGTTACCCTTGACGCTGCATCACAGACAGGAGCGCCTGCATGGCTGCACGAATGGGAAAACGTCATTTTTTAGGATGAATCCTGTTTACAGCATCGTGATGGTCGCATCAGTGTTTGGCGACATCGCGGTTAACGCACATTGGAAGAGTATATTCTTCATCGCCATACTGGCGTATCACCAGGCGTGATGGTATGGAGTGCCATTGGTTACACGTCTCCGTCACCTCTTGTTTGCATTGACGGCACTTTGAACAGTGGACGTTACATTTCAGAAGTGTTACGACCCGTGGCTCTACCCTTCATTCGAAGCCTGCGAAACCCTACATTTCAGCAGGATAATGCACGACCGCATACTGCAGGTCCTGTACGGGCCTTTCTGGATACAGAAAATCGACTGCTGACCTGGCCAGCACACTCTCCTGATCTCTCACCAACTGAAAACGTCTAGTCAATTGTGGCCGAGCAACTGGCTCGTCACAATACGCCAGTCACTACACCTGATGAACTGTGGTATCGTGTTGAAGCTGCATGGGCAGCTGTACCTGTACACGCCATCCAAGCTCTGACTCAATGCCCAGGCGTATCAAGGCCGTTATTACGGCCAGAGGTGGTTGTTCTGGGTACTTATGTCTCAGGATCTATGCACCCAAATTGCGTGAAAATGTAATCACATTTCACTTCTAGTATACTATGTCCAATGAATACCAGTTTATCATCAGCATTTATTCTTGGTGTAGCAATTTTAATGGCCAGTAGTGTAGTCACAGGAGTGCATCCATTCTTGATCTGAAAAATTTCACAGATCTTAAATTTTGTACAGCTTAACGGTGTTGTCAGTATATTACTACTTCTTCTCTTTTTCTCTTAAGATTCTACACTATTTTCTCGTAAAAACCATTACCTAAATGTCTTGCATCTTGGGTCCAACGGGAAATAGGCGTCTCACGCAAAAATATGGATATAAATACAATAAACTGCGAACATTAAAAGTATTAACGTATTCACCATGGGTTTAGGCGTAACTCCAAAGATATGTCGTAGGTTGAAAATACCGCTACAATTGTAAGGTTCTTTTATTTAACACGCGACCGGTTTCGGGCTCTTACACGCTCATCTTCAGGTGCCGTAACTTGGTACCGTGAGTCCGACTGTCGCGGTGGACGAGTGCAAGACGCGGTGTGCTACCAACGAGCGCGGAGCTGTTAAATAAAAGAACTTTGCAACTGTAACGGTATTTTCAACCTCTGGTGTAATGCTCAGTTGCGAATGTTCCTCTGACAGGATTGTTTGTGCCAAAAATACGTGATGTAGAGGTGCTTCAGTAACGGAGGTGAATATCGTCAGATTGAAGTATATGAGAGATATTTTTTGTTAATAAAATATATTTCTTCATTTTATTAAAGTCAAAATGGGATACAGAAATTAATTCTACTCTTGGAAGGGTTAAAGCGAGTGCAGAAAAGGACGGATCTGCTGACTATGCAGCGACCACCGGCACTCTTTCGGGCAGTGGTGGTAAGGGATGGCAACACATTCGCTGTGAGGAAAATCGTGAAATATGTTGAAGCTGTTGAAGGAGCCATTAGAGGAGAAATTAAGGTCACAGAGTGCTGCCAGCTGAAATTTGTGACCCGCATCGCGTTTGCGTGTGCCTATTATTTTCTCTCGGAGGTCGCACTTGGTCGTTCCGAGGACTGGCATACAAGGCTGAAATGACGACCTCTACCTGTGGTGATTCAACGATGCTCGCAGCCTGCAGCAGTGATCATGGAGCATTCACAGAGCTAATCCGAACGGAGATAGAGACTTCATCGAAACTGTGAGTACTTTTAGCTTCTTAGACATCCACCATAGGACTGACAGCTGAAGGTTATTCCTAAACTGCTCTGGATAGCTACCAGAATAGCTGACTCTCTGTACATAGAGTTGTTATTTCAGGGCGTATTCAAATGGATCAAATGGCTCTGAGCACTATGCGACTTACCTTCTGAGGTCATCAGTCGCCTAGAACTTAGAACTAATTGAACCTAACTAACCTAAGGACATCACACACATCCATGCCCGAGGCAGGATTCGAACCTGCGACCGTAGCGGTCGCTCGGCTCCAGACTGTAGCACCTAGAACCGCACGGTCACTGAGGCCGGCTCAGGGCGTATTCGCCGAAGGGGATAAAAGTAGATGCAGAGGTCTCAACCAGCCTTAAGAAATACTTCCATCAATTGTATCAATTATATCCAGTATACCAGAGTTTGAAGCATTTCGAAAACTCTGGACGACGTACATCACAGGTGGATAGCAATACGTTTCAGGCAGGCTTTAGTGTTGAAGCGAATAGCGAGCTACGTGTGAGGTTGAATTTTCATAACACTGCACACGAAACTAGGCTGGGAAATGGTTTAGACCGAAATTTCTATAAACGGTAAGATATTATGTGTAGTTGGATCTTCCTACAGATTGCTGGCTACGTCCGTAGATGTACGTGACCTCCTCGAAAAACTATCAGATATGATATGTAGCCATGCCATAACTTACGAGTATATTAACAACCACACCTTACATCTACGAAAATATAGGTGAGAGATCGTAAAGGTTTTTCTTTCAAGCCTATCTGGAAAGTGGATTGTTAGGTTATATGCAGTCTCTTGAAGACATTCACATAGTGACTGGGATGAAAAAGAGCGAAAGCATGTTATAGCATTATTGTTTGGGAAATCACTAGGGATAGCTTTAGTCGTGCAGGTCTAGAACATTTTCTCTTTGCGTGGAATTTAATTTTTCCTTTTTTAAGCTTGAGAGTTTTGATTTAAGTGTATATATTCACTGTAGGTGTCTTTTAATAAGTGCGAATACAGTTTGTGTTTGTGATAGCAGTGGGAAGACGAGACTCGGTGCTCGAACAGCACCTACTCCTGTCTATTAGAACCCAGGGAGCTGTCGAGTTCAACATCTCCATTTCATGGATGAACAACGGCAGTGCCACATGACCTCATTGCTTGAGACGTTGCGGAGAGGTTTCGATATTGGCAAAATTTCTGGTGTTGATATCTCATCTGCACTTACCAGCCAAATTCAGGCTGTGAACATTTCCTCATCAGCAGGATTCGAAACGGCTACCTCCGAATTGAATACCATCGCACAGAAGTTAGTGACGTTGTCTATGAATGCGGTGAGAGACTGGAATTTGTCATTCCATCGTAGTCTGAAATGCGACACTCATTCCATCTCCCACAAAATTTTGGTGGTTTTCGCTTGTAACGCTCGGCAGAGTATCTTTTCTCGGCCCGAATTTGATACTATTTTTCGTGCTCATATTTTCCGTGCCAGGCAGGAGTTTATGTGTCTTTATTCTCGCCTTAATTAGAATTCGCAGCCAATACAATATGCACCTTCTACCATATGTCGCAAACATGAATGATCGCCTCATTCAAGGGCCGCGCGTCTAAGGCGTGATGCTACGTGGCTGAGCGTTTCGTATCAGTGCGTTGCGACGCCATCTGCAGAATTTCAGCCGTTTAACGAGATGGAAAATTTTACGCCGAGGGTAACGAGCGTTTCCTCTTCTGTCTGCTGATTGCAGGAAACGCTTTCTCTTTCAAAAAAGCAGCAGTTTGGTGATTAGTCATTATACCCACACCAGATTTTAGCGCTCTCTTTATGCAGATGCGAGGAACTTTAAATTTTAAAGGCAAATCACTAGGAGGTGGACGAGAGCAGTCGCGGCAAGCAGTCGCTGCCCCGAAATCAGGTAACAAGTAATTTTTAGGTGGGAATTGGATCGATTTCGAATCAGTATTTTCCGTAACTAAGCATCTACATCGTTAGGGGCAGTGCGTAATCCTTACGGGTGACGATCTTAAATTCTTTTTTACGTGAAATCAGATGGAACCGAGTTCTGTGCTTGGTTACGAAACAATTCACGCAACGTTTTCCCAGTTAACTGCGATGGTTGTTTTAGCTCTGAGTCAAGAGCAGGCTTTGATGGCTCAGTTAGTAATCCAAAGTCCTGAACCTTGCATACGAATCTTTGTGTGTGATTAATTGAGAGTCTGTTTTGTACTCTCTTTTCCCACTCGTCCTTTTACTGATAAATGATCGGTACTGTACTACTGATACACGTATGGAACAGCAGTTTCAGTATTTTTATGTACGACTCATGTAAATGTGATTTCAGGAGTACGCTCCATTCGTGAAATAAATATTAATAACGCAGCTAACTACTTCGTTGTACTCATCCTCGAAGTGCACTCCAGCACATGTCTGCATAACATGTATTGCTTAGCCTCCGATACCCTGTGAGAGAAAATTACTTAATAATGTAGCAAAGAGTGATTCGTGATAGGAGTTTTAGAGTTCAATAATTAGAATTCCGTTATTCAGTTTTCTCTTCGTGGTAGAGAGTAGGGTTAGTAACCGCTTAAAATTTCATGCAACGTCCGGTGGCTATGTACATAGGGCTGAATAAATAATGTTTATTGCTGTATTTATTCATAGTTAGCTCTCAGCTACCCACATCCCTTGTTATAAGGCAAAGTCAACAACCACTTTCATCAAAAGTGTGGATCACTTTTAAGTTGTAGCATCGTCGCAATATTTGTCGCCAACGTACAAATAGCCACAAAAAAAGGTCAAAGGTGTTCTTTTTCGGTAAAATAGGTAAGACTTCCCCGCTGATTCGTAGGAAACGTGACTCAAATGATCTGTCGATATAATCTCAAGACAAAAATGTATGTAGTAGAATAATTAAAGATGGTAGAGATAATACATTGTAGACAACAGCTTTCTTTAAAGAAGAAAAAAAAAGAAACATAGGTTATCCCCCGGCAAACCATAAACATTGGTGATGGAGTGGTTTGTGTGGGTCAGAGAGACAGGTAGCAGTAACTTAGGTGCGTTCTTATGGAGCGACTATCTCTTGAGATTCTAGACTAACATACTCCTTAAGACGAACAGCAGCCTCTTCAGAAGTTGCAGAGACAACTATCTGGAAAACTGAATATTCCAGCCTTTTAACGCTAATCGAAATGGGCTTGCTTTGTTGGTATTGCAAATAGGTGAAATTTAGAGGAAACTGCAGCTACTATTTTTCCTGAGGACATGCAGCTATACTTTATAATGTTGATAACATTCTGTTGGGTAGAATATTCCGTAGGCGAAATATTCCCCCGTTCGGATCTCTTGGACAGACTACTCAAGTGAATGTTATAATCAGGAAAAACAAATGAGATGTTTGGTTGGGACTTCTAGGCAGAACACAACAACTTTATCAACACAAAATCAAATACGAGTAATTCAGTCGCAAATCTAATAATCAGAATGAAGATGAGCTACTACTAACTTTATGATGAATGCAAGCTCGCAGCCGAGATAGGCACAGTGCCATCTCCCGCTACACTCACATAAGTTTAAATGCTTACTAACACCTCAGAAAACGAAAATTTGGAATGTGTAGTTAAATAAAAAAACATTGTTAAGAGAGAGACGAGGATTTAATTATGATGGGGGGCTGTAAATTGATAGTAGGAAAAATAATCGAAGAACATGGACAGGAGGAGAAGAATAAAAGGGCAAGCCAACTGCTAAAAATTTGCGAATGTTACAATTTAATCATTGGCAACAATGGTTTAAGAAACGTGGAAAGGGGATACATACGTAGAACAGACGTAGAGACGAATCTTTCAGCTAGATTATAAAATGAAAATACAGATTCAGAAACCATATTTTAAATTGAAAAACAATATGGACGAGCACTATATTTTATTGGTTGCGAAATGGGGACTAAACGAAGAAATTACAAAAAAGAAATTTAAGAAGTTGGGACAGAGATAAATTGAAAGAACCAGTGGGTGTTGAGAGTTTGAAAGGAAGCATTAGTGAAATATTGATGAAACAGGGGAAACGAACATCATTAAAGACGAATGGGAACTTTGAGAGATGACACAGTGAAGAAAACAGAAAATGAAACAGGCTACAAATGAGACACATTAGAAAACATTGGATAACACATATGAAACTGAATTTGATAGCAGGAAGGGGAAAATGTAAAAATGTAACAGATACCAGGGTAAAGTAAGCAAACGGAAATGAAGAAGTCTAAAAGTGAAACTCGCAGGAAGTGAAAAATGGTGAAGCAGAAATGGTTACCAGACAAACTCGAAGCCGCAGAACAATGCATGACTATGGGAAACAAAGATGTGACCAACAGTAAAATCATGGAAACCTTTGGATAAAAGAAGCGTAGCTCCATCAATTCCAAGAACTCAGATAGCAGTCCGATACAAAACAGATGGATGAAAAGAAATATGAAGTCAGATAGCAAGAGGTGGGAGAGGGGAGGGGTGGAAACCTGTGAGGCTATGTTACCAAGATGGTGGCTGTTTTGAAAATCACCGACTTGAATGCAACTCATGATATTCAAATATTAAAACAGATAGAAAGTACACGAGATAAACAATGGCTCTTTTCTCATAAGAAGAGTAATTCTCGAGTTACGACTGATGTTTGCTCTTTACATGTGGCTTGAAAGTTGATGGCGTTAACACAAGCCGATGCACTGAGATCGTCTCGTTAACTGGAGAGATCATCAGCTATATTATCGCGGAAAATTTCAACTAATGTAATCCATGCAGGCCATTTGTTACCCACAACATGAAACTACTCGCGAAGTTTTATGGAAATGCTCTGTCGTAGATAATTTGAAACATAGACCTCCAAAAGGCCTACAGATAAAGCAACATCAACCGCTGTTGTGGCATCGTTCAGTAATGCAGTGCTCGTCGTGTGTCGCAGGGCTCTATGGTCAGGCAGTGATGACAATTGAGGCAACATATGAACGACACGCTCAAAAATGCAAAAGTTGCTGAGAAAATCATCCTGGACTGAAAAAAAGTGCAACGAAAAATTATTGAGAGAAGGGGGCAACAATGGGAATTTGAATTGAGGAGGGAGGCATGCTACGGTAGTCCGTGAAGTTGAGCAAAGCCACTGTGCCAATGTGCACCTGCTTGGTGAGCAGCTGTACTGGTTTCAAACCCGGCCCTAGTGAATATTTTCATTCGTCACTCCAGTCTGCATATATACTAAAAGAAGTTATGGGGCAAAGTACATGAAGATGACAAAGAGAAGCCAAACTACAGTACTGGACGTATCTTGGAAGAAAACATGCTGAGGAGAAAAAACAGAAGCAGGCCCAGAATGTCCGTATTACGATGCGTTATCTTTGGAATGAACTGCAGCAACTACGACGACGTGGTGAATACGACGAGAGACAAAGAGCAATGCGGAGAAGGCGCTGCCTTTAGTGTCTGATGCGGAAGCGGCGAGCCACGCACCTTTGGCGGAGCCCGGCAGCTGAGATGGACGGACGGAAGGCAGGCAGGCGGCCGCGGTGCCCGTTCTCCGCACACTGCGGCTCCAACCCTGCGTCGCCTTCGTCGCCCTCACGGAACGGCAAGAGAAGACCCACAGGTGGCGGCGGTACAGTTGCGGAGACGAATGTATTCAGCAGCGCCCGCTCACGTTTCCTTCGGCCGCAACTGTTCGATGTATTGCTGTCTGTTGCGTCGTGTACTAAACACGTATTATGTTCGAGTATAATCACTTTTCTGGAGACTAGAAATCTACTCTGTAGGAATCAGCATGGGTTTAGAAAAAGACAATCGCGTGAAACCCAGCTCGCGCTATTCGTCCACGAGACTCAGAGGGCCATAGACACGGGTTCCCAGTTAGATTTCTTGACTTCCGCAAGGCGTTCGATACAGTTCCCCACGGTCGCTTAATGAACAAAGTAAGAGCATATGGACTATCAGACCAACTGCGTGATTGGAGTGAAGAGTTCCTAGATAACACAACGCAGCATGTCATTCTCAATGGAGAGAAGTCTTCCGAAGTAAGAGTGATTTCAGGTGTGCCGCAGGGGAGTGTCGTAGGACCGTTGCTACTCTTAATATACATAAATGACATTGTGGATAACACCGGAAGTTCATTGAGGCTTTTTGCGGATGATTCAGCAGTATATCGAGAGGTTGTAACAATGGAAAATTGTACTTCAATGCAGGAGGATCTGCAACGAATTGACGCATGGTGCAGGGAATGGCAATTGAATCTCAATGTAGACAAGTGTAATGTGGTGCGAATACATAGAAAGAAAGATCATTTATCATTTAACTACAATATTTCAGGTCAGCAACTGGAAGCAGTTGATTACATAAATCATCTGGGAGTAGGCATTAGGAGTGATTTAAAATGAAATCACCATATAAAATTAATCGTTGGTAAAGCAGATGCCAGACTGAGATTCATTGGAAGAATCCTAAGGAAATGCAGCCCGAAAACATAGGAAGTAGGTTACAGTACACTTGTTCGCCCACTGCTTGAATATTGCTCACCAGTGTGGTATCCGGACCAGGTATGGTTGATAGAAGAGGTACAGAAGATCCAACGGAGAGTAGCGCACTTCGTTACAGGATCATTTAGTAATCGCGAAAGCGTTGCGGAGATGATACATAAACTCCAGTGGAAGACTTTGCAGGAGAGACGCTCAGTAGCTCGGTACGGGCTTTTGTTGAAGTTTCGAGAACAAACCTTCACCGAGGGGTCAAGGAGTATATTGCTCCCTCCTACGTATATCTCGCGAAGAGACCATGAGGATAACATCCGAGAGATTAGAGCCCACACAGAGGCATGCCGACAATCTATCTTTCCACGAACAGTACGAGACTGGAATAGAAGGGAGAACCGATAGAGGTACTCGAAGTACTCTCCGCCACACACCGTCAGGTAGCTTGCGGAGTATGGACGTAGTTGTGTGTCGTCGACACTCGGCATCTCTGCACAACGGAATCAAACATCACATCAGTGATATGGTACAACGGGTTCTCTTCAAAAATCGTCATTCATTCCGCAAACAGAAATATTCCGAAACTTGGTTCGCTTTACTCATCAACGAGATCCACAGCGCCTCATGTAACGTTATACGTATTTAGGCGATCTAATCGTCCACCCAGTGTTGGTACGAGGTAAGATGAGTTTGTTGTAAGGGTCAACGCTAATGGGCCCACGTCTTAGGGTGCGCCGCGGCAGTTCCAGCTTCCTGCTACGTTACCGTTACAGTCGAGTCCAGATACAAAGACTGCTTAGCACCGTCACCAGAAACGGGTAAATCCCATCGCCGAGAATTTAGACTACGCGATGGTCGCTTAAGAGGACCGGCTGTTATAGCAACAACGGCGCGCTTTCAGACTAACTCAGAGATGGCTACTTACACCTTTGAGATTAGACGATAAGTAACATCAAATATTAATGCAAATCGGAATACATCTGCGATCTCAGAAAAGTGACGCACGTTCCAACGACACAACAATATTTCAATATATTTAAAACTATAGAAGAACAGCGAATAAACTCTGAACTATCAACTTTTATATTAAAAATGTAGAAATTCCTCCAGCTGTATTTTAAGTGTATCTCACCGCTGACTTCTAGTATCAGCCGCACGCAATTGACGTCAACAAGTGTTGGACCTGAAGGTGATTTTGTTACAACGTTGAAACTAGTTACCAAAATAAAATCCACACCTTAAATACAGCTGGAGGAATTTCTTCATTTTTAATATAAATTTATAATAGCTGACATCCCACGGTCCTCCATTTCTACTTTCGATGTACGAAGATATCAACGTTTAATCGCTTCATGCGATTTCAGCATGCGATATATCAGTTGATGGCATTGCACTGTATACATCATCCCTGAAAACTACTTATCTGTAATTTACTGATTGATTCACGACGTCTTTTTATCCGTTTCCTTATGCAAATGTTGGTCATAACACCGTATTCTGCGCATTTACTCAGAAAATGAACACAGCACGAATACCACACATTTTGTCATACTTGCGTGATTATTAAACGAACAGTATGCTACCTTTCCAGTAACTTCATTTAAATGTTGACTGCAACTGTTATTAAAGAAATGTGTTGATTTAAAAATGGCCAATCGCACGTTTTAGCGGACAATTGAACAGAAAAGCAAACGACGCTTCTGTTAAGAAGGCATAAATAATTGTTTAAACCACATTAAGGACAATCTGTTGTCATATATCGTGAGCACATTTGCGGAAGAATTCTGACTTATTTATCTATAAACTATTGCTTACATTTATCGTAAACGGTCTGCGAGTGACAGGATATTTATGACATTTGCTTCTTTAAATATTGTTGTAGTATATTAGTCAACTTGAATCAAATCATGCAAAATTTTGGAAATTTCTGGTAAGATCTTACAGGACCAAACTGCTGAGGTCATCAGTCCTTAACCTTACGCACTACTTAATGTAACTTAAACTAACTTACGCTAAGGACAACACAGACACGCATACCTGAGGGAGGACTCAAACCTCCGACGGGGGGACCCGCTCGGACCGTAACAAGGCACCTGAGACCGCACGGCTACCCCACGCCGCTATCAAATGATGTCTGTAGAGCGTGTTTGTTGTTGTTGTGGTCTTCAGTCCTGAGACTGGTTTGATGCAGCTCTCCATGCTACCGTATCCTGTGCAAGCTTCTTCATCTCCCAGTACTTACTGCAACCCACATCCCTCTGAATCTGCTTAGTGTATTCATCTCTTGGTCTCCCTCTACGATTTTTACCCTCCACGCTGCCCTCCAATGCTAAATTTGTGATCCCTTGATGCCTAAGAACATGTCCTACCAACCGGTCTCTTCTTTTTGTCAAGTTGTGCCACAAACTCCTCTTCTCCCCAATTCTATTCAATACTTCATCCTTAGTTATGTGATCTACCCATCTAATCTTCAGCATTCTTCTGTAGCACCACATTTCGAAAGCTTCCATTCTCTTCTTGTCCAAACTATTTATCGTCCATGTTTCACTTACATACATGGCTACACTCCATACAAATACTTTCAGAAACGACTTCCTGACACTTAAACCTATACTCGATTTTAACAAATTTCTCTTCTTCAGAAATGCTTTCCTTGCCATTGCCAGTCTACATTTTATATCCTCTCTACTTCGACCATCATCAGTTATTTTGCTCCCCAAATAGCGAAACTCCTTTACTACTTTGAGTGTCTCATTTCCTAATCTAATTCCCTCAGTATCACCTGACTTAATTCGACCACATTCCATTATCCTCGTTTTGCTTTTATTGATATTCATTTTATATCCTCCTTTCAAGACGCTGTCCATTCTGTTCAACTGCTCTTCCAAGTCCTTTGATGTCTCTGATAGAATTACAATGTCATCGGCAAACCTCAAAGTTTTTATTTCTTCTCCATGGATTTTAATACCTACTCCAAATTTTTCTTTTGTTTCCTTTACTGCTTGCTCAATATACAGATTGAATAGCATCGGGGAGAGGCTACAACCCTGTCTCGCTCCCTTCCCAACCACTGCTTCCCTTTCCTGTCCCTCAAATCTTATAACTGCCATCTGGTATCTGTACAAATTGTAAATAGCCATTCGCTCCCTGTATTTTACACCTGCCACCTTCCAAATTTGAAAGAGAGTGTTCCAGTCAACATTGTCAAAAGCTTTCTCTAAGTCTACAAACGCTAGAAACGTAGGTTTACGTTTCCTTAATCTTTCTGCTAAGATAAGTCGTAAGGTCAGTATTGCCTCACGTGTTCCAACATTTCTCTGTAGATCTTAATGAGTATGTATTATGTATTATGTATTTTTGTTGGGGATGGTCTTCAGCCAATGGAAAAGCAGCTAGTAGCGCAACACTACGGAAATCAAATGGAGACTCGGATTTCTCGAGTTAAGGGAGCGATTCCGAGCAGTTCATGTCGAGTTCTTAAAGAAGGCAGGCCTGCCTGCGGTAACGTATTTGATTCGATTGTGGAGATCTTTTGTAGGTGAACGTGCGCTATCTTACTTCTGAAGGGACTTTCTATTTCGAAAGGTCTCCATTTGCTCCCAGTGTAGGACTTTTTCCACTGATATCATGGAACCGAAGATGGAGTATGAGTTACTATTCATTGTATCGAGTGTGTTAATTTGTGAATCATCGTGTTAAACTCTGAACTGTTCTGGGCTGATGAGTATTTCGTGTACTGTGATCACGAAATGGACTAGGTTTACGCGTGTATTTTATAACTCTTTCACTGGGGATTTTGCTGTCATTCTCGTAAAGCACTCGACGTAACTTAACTTCATTAGATAATGGTATTTCTGTCTGCATTATACTTGACTGTCGTAGAACCACTTTTCGTTTATCTGGTATGTGCTTTCTTCAATAAACATTATTCAGTATAATTCTTTGTCGTTTACCTCAAATACAGGTGTTCGAATAGAACAATTTAATTAAGTCATTCATTTATTTTTTATATTTCTCTTTATTGTATTAACTCGCAGTTCTAGCCAGTACATAGAGTGTTTGACTCCAGCATCACAGCGACAAGGTTTTTAATTGCAGTGAATCAGCTGTGGGACGTGAAAGCAAACGTGTGCACCTCGATCGTATGACTTTATCGAGCTATTCTTTTCAAGCATAGCCATGTACAGCCTCAGTATCTAAATTACAAGTAACCGCAGATAAAGACGCAGATAGTTTACTAGTATAAACGCTGTTTAGCAGACCAGCTGCACAACAGTGAACGTTAGATACCGTCACACACATGCAACGGCGCTGGAATAGATGGGACCTACAGTGTGGGACAAGTAAAAGTGGCCCGTAGAATAGACCTCCAGGGTACAAAAAAAACACTATAGAGACAACGAAATACACTCCTGGAAATGGAAAAAAGAACACATTGACACCGGTGTGTCAGACCCACCATACTTGCTCCGGACACTGCGAGAGGGCTGTACAAGCAATGATCACACGCACGGCACAGCGGACACACCAGGAACCGCGGTGTTGGCCGTCGAATGGCGCTAGCTGCGCAGCATTTGTGCACCGCCGCCGTCAGTGTCAGCCAGTTTGCCGTGGCATACGGAGCTCCATCGCAGTCTTTAACACTGGTAGCATGCCGCGACAGCGTGGACGTGAACCGTATGTGCAGTTGACGGACTTTGAGCGAGGGCGTATAGTGGGCATGCGGGAGGCCGGGTGGACGTACCGCCGAATTGCTCAACACGTGGGGCGTGAGGTCTCCACAGTACATCGATATTGTCGCCAGTGGTCGGCGGAAGGTGCACGTGCCCGTCGACCTGGGACCGGACCGCAGCGACGCACGGATGCACGCCAAGACCGTAGGATCCTACGCAGTGCCGTAGGGGACCGCACCGCCACTTCCCAGCAAATTAGGGACACTGTTGCTCCTGGGGTATCGGCGAGGACCATTCGCAACCGTCTCCATGAAGCTGGGCTACGGTCCCGCACACCGTTAGGCCGTCTTCCGCTCACGCCCCAACATCGTGCAGCCCGCCTCCAGTGGTGTCGCGACAGGCGTGAATGGAGGGACGAATGGAGACGTGTCGTCTTCAGCGATGAGAGTCGCTTCTGCCTTGGTGCCAATGATGGTCGTATGCGTGTTTGGCGCCGTGCAGGTGAGCGCCACAATCAGGACTGCATACGACCGAGGCACACAGGGCCAACACCCGGCATCATGGTGTGGGGAGCGATCTCCTACACTGGCCGTACACCACTGGTGATCGTCGAGGGGACACTGAATAGTGCACGGTACATCCAAACCGTCATCGAACCCATCGTTCTACCATTCCTAGACCGGCAAGGGAACTTGCTGTTCCAACAGGACAATGCACGTCCGCATGTATCCCGTGCCACCCAACGTGCTCTAGAAGGTGTAAGTCAACTACCCTGGCCAGCAAGATCTCCGGATCTGTCCCCCATTGAGCATGTTTGGGACTGGATGAAGCGTCGTCTCACGCGGTCTGCACGTCCGGCACGAACGCTGGTCCAACTGAGGCGCCAGGTGGAAATGGCATGGCAAGCCGTTCCACAGGACTACATCCAGCATCTCTACGATCGTCTCCATGGGAGAATAGCAGCCTGCATTGCTGCGAAAGGTGGATATACACTGTACTAGTGCCGACATTGTGCATGCTCTGTTGCCTGTGTCTATGTGCCTGTGGTTCTGTCAGTGTGATCATGTGATGTATCTGACCCCAGGAATGTGTCAATAAAGTTTCCCCTTCCTGGGACAATGAATTCACGGTGTTCTTATTTCAATTTCCAGGAGTGTATAATACTAACCTGAGTATAGCAGATGTTTTCTGGTGAACTACAGCCACATTTTTTGATGTGAGGGCACATTTCGGAATGTTTGGCTTGTTCAAAACGGATCCCGAATGACACCATTGTCGGATTAAGAGCTGCATGGCACTCTTCACTAGCAACTTGACACTGTTTAACTTCTGAGCAAATCATTAACAACATCGTTTCCACGACTTCGTTGTTACGTAACTTCCCACAACGAACACCCGCTGCTGCAATGTGAGTACTATCGTGCCCTTTGCACCGCTCCACTCACAGCCCGCACTACGCTCTGAACTTGTGTGGATAACATGCCGGTCGTACACGTGGTATGCACGTCACGGGGTGCGGTTATATGCATACAGTCACGTCCAATCATACCCACTCGTTCGGGCCCCTTTTATGTGTCCTACCCTGTACATCTACATCTACGTGATTACTCCTAAATTCGCAAATTAAGTGCTTCGCAGAGGTTTCATAGAACCACATTCAAGCAATTTCTCTACCGTGCCATTCTCAAACAGCACGCGGGTAAAACTAACACTTACGTTTTTCCGTGCGACGTCTATTTCTCTTATTTTATTATGATGATCGTTTCTCCCTATCTAGGTGGTCGCCAACAAAGTATGTTCGCACTCGGAGGAGACTTGCTAATGAAAATTTCATGAGAAGATCCTGCTTCAACGAAAAAATACTTTCTTTTCATCATTGCGTCCCCAATTCGTGTATCATATCCGAGGCACCCTTTCCCCTATTTCACGATAATACAAAACGAGCTGCCCGTCTTTGAACTTTTTCGATGTCCTTCGCAAATACTGTCTGATAAGGATCCTACAAAGCCCAGAAATACTGTAGCGAAGGACGAACAAGCGTAGTGTAGGCAGTGTCTTCATTTCCTATGTGTTCTGCCAGTAAATCACAATCTTTAGCTAACATCCGCACAACATTATCTTTGTGGTCGTTCCAGTTTATATTATTCGTAATTCTAATGAAATGTTTCAAATGGCTCTGAGCACCATGGGACATAACATCTGAGGTCATAAGTCCCCTAGAACTTAGAACTACTTAAACCTAACTAACCTAAAGGCATCACACACATCCATGCCCGAGGCAGGATTCGAACCAGCGACAGTAGCAGCAGCGCGGTTCCAGACTGAAGCGCCTAGAGCCGCTCGGCCACACTGGCCGGCCGTAATTCTAGCCCCTAAGTATTTGGTTGAATTCACAACCTGTACATTTGTATGATTCATCGTGTAAGTGAAATTGAGCGAATTCTTTTGGTACTCATCTTGATGGCTTTTCGTTATTTATAGCCAGTTGCCACTATTCGCATCATACAGATACCTTGCATAAATCATTTTACAATTGGTTTGGATCATTCGATGATACGACCATCTATAAACTATCTTTTCAGGCTGTTCAGATTGTCTCCAAAATCGTTTATGTAGATCAGGAACAGCAAAGAGCGTGTAACATTTCCTTGACGAACTCCAAATACTACTTCTGCCTTACTCGATAGGCCGGCCGAAGTGGCCGTGCGGTTAAAGGCGCTGCAGCCTGGAACCGCAAGACCGCTACGGTCGCAGGTTCGAATCCTGCCTCGGGCATGGATGTTTGTGATGTCCTTACGTTAGTTAGGTTTAACTAGTTCTAAGTTCTAGGGGACTAATGACCTCAGCAGTTGAGTCCCATAGTGCTCAGAGCCATTTGAACCTTACTCGATGACTGTGTCAACTACTACAAACTGTGACCTTTCTCACAGAAACCCACGAATCCAGTCGCACAAATGAGACGATACTCCATAAGCACGCGATTTGATTAGAAGTCAATTGTCAGGAACGGTGTTCATAGCCTTCTGGGAATCCAAAAATGTGGAATAGCTGTTTGTCAATAAATTGTTTTATACGAGGAAGTTAATAATGTCCGAAGACAGTGTATGTTGAAAAATCTTACTCCAAATTTATGTTACTGATATGGGTCTGTAATATAGCGTAATACTCCGATTATCTTTCTTGAGTATTAATGTGACTCATGCCTGTTTCCGGTCTCTAGGCACGGCTCTTTCAACGAACGAGCTTTTGGATTGATTGGCCAGTGAGGGGCTGTTGTATCAGCAGATTCTGAAAGGAATTTAACTGCTATACTATCTGCACCGGAGGCCTTCGCTTCATAAAGAGATTTAAGCTGCTTCGCTACACCGAGGATACCTACTTCGCAGTTGCTCTTTCTTCGAGCTCTGGAATAGCTACTACGTCTTCTTTTGTAAAGGAACTTCGGAAAGCCGTGTTTAGTAACTCTGCTTTAGTGGCACTATCATCAATAACACCACCATTTTCAGTGGACAATGAAGATATTGACGGCGTCGTGCCGCTGGTGTACTTTACATACGATCAGAATCTCTGCGTTTTCTGCCAGGGTTAGAGACAGTTTCGTTCTGGAAACTATCGAAAGCATGTCGAACTTGTGTAAAACTTCGACAGCCTTGGGGACTTTGCTTTCTTTTATTTAGCATGCTTTTCGCGCTGTGTCCATAACACTGTTCTGATCTGTTTTGTGTATTACGAGGGTTCAGTACCGTCTACCATCAGTTTATTAGGTCTAACTCTCGCAAATTCTGTCGTTACTATTTCTTTGAATTCAGACCACGTTTGGACTATCCTACATAGTCAGATTAGGAGTGGAGGCTGTCACTTTGGAAGATGTCAAATGTATTTTTACCATTTTTTAAGAAAATATATCTTATTTTTCGTGGGTTTGGATTTACGCTATTCAATCTTGCTACAAAGCCCTTGTGGTCATTCATCCTGTATCCGACATGGTGGTCCCTATTTGCTAAAGATTACTTGTTGCTGAGATGTCAAGTATATTTTCACTAACATAAACACTTCGTTTTATGCCTACCACCGACTTTCAAGATGTATTTCGCTATCATATCGAGGTCAGATCGTTGTTCCTCGACTACAGGAAGTGATTCGGTACAGCCCAGCACTGTCCATTGCAGATAACATACGAGCTTATCGAGTCGGACTAGATTTGAACTGGACTCACGACTTATTTGCGTATAGAATTATAAACCGGAGAAAATCGACAGTTTTGAAAGTAATTTCAGGTGTACCCGAAGGAACTGAGAAAGGCCCATTGATGTTTACAAGTACTCGCCAGTATCAAAAGAGACGGGGAGTGTTGTCAATAGAGAAGCACCAACAGTGGAACGGGACCCCTTAGTGACTTCGAACGTATACAAGTAAATACGAGGGCGTGCTGCAAAGTAACGTCTCCGACAGGAAGGAGCGACACACAGCAGTCAGTCACAATCCCATTAGTCTTTACTGCTCTCACATTTCTATATTTCGGCTATAAATAGCCATATTCAGTGTGACTTAGTAGGCTTCCCCGGCGTAATAAGTCTTGAAAGTCTCTTCGGATTTGCTGCCAGATCGTAAAATTAACTCGATTCAATATTTCGGCCGTCCAACTGGTTGCCATCTTCACGAGAATGCTGCTTCTGCTGATCACCTGAGAACACCAAAAACCGTGGTGGTGAATGTATGGTGTGGGATTCTGGAGAACAGAATTACGAGTCCCTATTTCATCGAAGGAAATCTTACTTGTAGGAAGTACACCCCACTCCAACAAGAAACATTATGTGTGTTTTGGAACAAGGAACAGAATGTGATATCAACACGAAGGGTGTGCGGCACATTTTTCGCTGGTAGCTAGAAATGAGTTGCAGAGGCAATTCCCAAATCGTTGGATTGGACACGGACGAGATGTGTCTTGGTCGACTCGATCGCCAGGCTTGACGTCTCTGGATTTCTTCCCTCCATGATCTGTGCTTCCAGAGGGAACGGGTCCGTGGGGGGAGGGTATATATTGCACGGGAGTTTGGGATCCATACCAATAGGACTAGCAGGGAATATTGTACGTATACAGCGAAGGCCAGCACGTGGCAGAGACTCACAGGAACGCTGAAGAACCTGAACAGTAAAAATCTGCCCTCTGGAGCTCAGTTCGTCAGCGCACCTGATCATGGCGACATGTCTGATCGCCGAAATATTGCGACCGTAGGGCACAATGAACCGGCAGTCACCCTATGAACTCTTCGATAAATTTCAGAAAGGTTTCTGAATCGGTGTGGAAGAATAACAACCCATTCTTCCTCCAGAACTAAAACCAGAGGGGATAATAATGTCGGATGGTGGGGTCTCGGGCGACGGCGACGCTCTAACTCACATCCACAGTGTTCCTGTGGGCTCGGATAGGGACAGTGAGCAATTCAGTCCATTTCAGGAATGTTTTTGTCCACAAGCTATTGCTTCACAGATGATGCTTTATCATGCAGTGCATTGTTATGTCTCCGAATTGTTCACTACTGTACACAATGGTGTAAAATGTATATACTTACGAATCTAGGGTTTTCTTAAGAGCAATAACCACGAGAAACACCCACATACAGTGACGCCATTTACTCTGTACTTTACAGTTGGCACTACACATGATGGCAGCTCTCATGAAATCCAAACCCCTCCATCGGACTACCGCAAGTTTAACTTTCTACTCACAGTACTGTGCTAGCTGGATTGGAACTCAAGAGTGGTTCATTCCGCTGTTTTCGCACGATTCTTTACAACAAACTACACAATGCTCGACGGTCCCTGTCCATAAGTAGGTGGTAACTACTTGATCTTGGTTTAATTGTGGCTGCTCCTTTGCGTTACTACTTCATAATCATGTCGCCACCAATCGAGTGGATAGCCTTAGAGGGGTCGAAACGTCCATGACGGATTTGTTTCGCATGTGGGATCTATAGGGCGTGCTGAAAAGTGGTCTCCGTATTTTTATGTGAAAACTCTTATTGTTTTTAAAGTAAAACAAGACTTTATTAGCATTCTACAGGGTGAATCACTATTTTTATTGCCACCAAGAATAACTCCGAAAGTATGATAGGAACTGGAAAGTTTGTGGGTCAAAAGTTCCATGAGACAACGAGGGGCATAATATGACGTTGGTTTTTTCTTGCTAGGTGGGGTCGCTTCACAGATATTAAGGTCAACTTTTTCTTATCATCGGCACTTATCCGAGCACATGCTCTGACAATTCCCTCTCGCATATCTTCAGGTGTAGTTGGAACGTCTTTATAAGCAATGTCTTTTACGATGGCATCCACCATCAAAAGCGTGCGCTACACATTTTCCTAGATGACAATGTGGTGGATGTTGCACTTGTAAATGTAGTAGTAGTAGTAGAAGTGTTTGGTGGGCGCACGACAGCAAGGTCTTCAGCGCCCGTTCAGTATCATAGTGAGACGGGTGTCAAGAAAAAAAAAAAAAAAAAAAAAACTCAGAACATTGACATAAAACGGAACATAAAACACGGGGAACAATCATTGAAAAATAGGTGCTCACCCACACAGAAGCGTGGGATGAAGCAGGGCGTCAGCAGTAAAATATGGACAACACAGGAAGAAAATGGTAGAGGGAGCTAAAACAATGTAGCAGATGGAAGTGGCTGGCTGACCGCAAGGAAAAAAGGGAGGAGTCAGCCACTCTGCAACACACTAAAACCTCCAACCTAAAAGTTGAGGCCAGAGTCCAGACACATCACAAAACTTAAAAACCCTAGACACACACGTCTCATCGTTAGCTAAGACACAGGGCAGATCCCCATCAACTTGTGCTTCTGCCCTTACATCACGGTATAAAATGCAGTCTGTTAAAATGTGCCGGACAGAGATTGGCACACCACAAGCATCACAAAACGCACTTGTAAATGAGACACATCTCAAACGTCATCATAACTTTCACATAAGGAATTACTGTAGCTATAGACTAGATAGTCTAGACCATCCTGGGGGTGGGACACTAGTATTAGTTAAGAATCGGCTAGACATAGACAAGAAGGTATGAATATAAGCAACTGGGGTAGAGCTAGAATAAAACCCCGGTCATTCTGGTGGCAGCCTACCATCCTCTTCCTACACTAGTTTTGCTATTAGGCTTAGGGAGAAGGTTCATCATCGGTGGAGACTTGAAATCCAAACACAGGGCATGGGACTGTTGACTCACCACAGCCAGTGGCATAAATATCCACAATCTTACCAAGGCGCTAAATAACATCAGGGTGGTAGCCTCCGAAGAGCCTACACACTACCACACCAACGAACTCTTCAGACCAGACATCCTGGCCGTCTTCACTGTAAAGAACTATCCAAATACACTATGAACTGACAGTATACCCATCAACTCTTCCATCACTTTCAAAAAGGTTTCTGAATCTCTGTTGAAGAATAGTACTGCAGTACATAATGAACTCGACTCTGGCCACAACCCTGTGACCCTAGAACTAGTCAGTGCCAGTCACGAGGACCCAAGAAGGACCTACCACACGTACAGTGCAAACTGGGGAATGTACGCTAGTCTGGTAGGACTACACACAGAAGAAGTCTCAGCCCTTAGGAACAGGGGACAGCTAGAAGACAAGGTCGACCAATTCACAAATATCTTAAATATATGCTACGAAAATTCCACCACGACAACGCGCCATCTGAACAGGAAGCAATACCTTCCTGATGAAATTCAAGAGCTCCTACGTTCTAAAAGGCGATTTCGTAGACTGTGGCAGGCTTACAGGGATCCCACTGAGGGCTGTGTGATGTCCTTACGTTAGTTAGGTTTAAGTAGTACTACGTTCTAGGGGACTGATGACCATAGATGTTAAGTCCCATAGCGCTCAGAGCCATTTGAACCATTTGATCCCACTGACAGGAGGATTGCCAGTAGTCTAGCCCAGGAACTCAGGGTTCACCTACCTGAGCACAGAAGTGCCTGCTGGTCACAAACTCTCCACGCAACTCAGAACGACCCACATGTTCTCTAGTATCATTAAGACACGAAGGAATCCTGCCAGGCCCATAAAGCCACTGTTGGCGAAAATGGCCTAGTGTACGATCCCACAGGCAAGGCTGAGGCCATTGCAAACTCCCTTGAACTACTAAAAACATCAATGACGACGACCTGGTGATCAAGAAATAATCGTGGAAAGGACCATACCAAAGTTACTGAGACGGGCCACCCAGACTTTGTTCCAGCCTGTCTCTCCCCAAACAGTCAGCTCAGCCATCAAATGGCTCGGCACATCGAAATCACCTGGCCCTGACAGAGTCAGGCCACTGCAGCTCACAAACCCACCTCCCACAGCTATACGATACCTCACTTCCATCTATAATTCCTGCCTCGAGCAAAACCACTTCCCCACCCAATGGAAAACTGCAAAGGTTATCACCATTACGAAACCCCACAAAAATCCCTTATTCCCCGAAAACCATAGACACATATCACTCCTAAGCTTCCTAGGTAAAATCTTGGAACACTTAATCCTCACCTCACTGCATACTGTCCTCAACGACAAATAGATTATCATCCCAGATCAGTTCGGCTTTCGTGCTGGGCTTGGCACCACAATACAAGCCACCTGGGTGGTTGAGCAGGTCTGTAAGGCCAGGGCAGAAGTGCAGAGCATGGGTGCAGTATTTTTCGACATCGAGAAGACTTTTTACCAGGTCTGCCACGACAGCATACTATTCAAGCTCCACCAGTATGAATGTCCCCTCTACATCATTAAGATGATAGGTTCTTTCTTAGTAAATATGAATTTATATGTTAGGCTGGACGAAAGCAACAGTAGTATTAAGCAAATAGAGGCAAGGGTCCCACAAGGCTCAGTATTGGGGCCCATACTCTATAGTATCTACACTAATGATATACCAAAGCGAGACAACACTCATCTTGACCTCTTAGCAGATAACACTGCTCTCTACGCTAGCAACCCTAATCCTAATTACATTATCATCCTACTCCAACTGCATCTTGAGGAAATCACTCAATGGTGCAACATTTATGAGATATAAATTCAATAAATGTAATGCCTAACCTATTTAGGTAACCTACTTAGGACTGAAATTCAATCATAAACTACTATGGAAACAACACATTACAGACGTATGTAATTGGGGTTCAGCTCCAATATATCAGTTGTATCCTCTGCTCAAGGGCAATGGCCTAACCACGAAAGCAAAACTACTAATCTGGAAGATGGTAGTACTTGTGGCTTTACTTTACAGCTGTGAAATCTGGGGCATGGCCGCAGACACTCACCTCCACAAATTGCAAGTCCTACAAAACAAAGCTCTAAGAATCATCACTCACACACCTTGGTTCGTCCCCAGCACACACACAACGACACAAACATGCCAAAAATCACCACCATCATTCAGAACAGAACACAATAATTTTATGACAAAACAAAAATCTCAAAAATCTCACCATTCCACCTCATCTCATCACTAAGTACCGATCCCCTCCATGTGAACTACAGACACCCGAAGAACACAACCACTAGCCATTTCAGAGCATAAAACGCTGCTCCATCTATCATAGTAAACGCAGCACGATTACACACTCACAAACACACGTACAACCCCTCACTTCGCACCCCCAACCTTACACAAAAGGCATTAGGATAACTCCACGGGACGTTCAGTAGCTATCGGCTCAAACCCAGTCATGCAAACACGCACGGGAGCTCAGTTCGTAAGTGCACCTGACCATGGTGACATGTCTGATCGCCGAAATATTCAGACCGTTGGACAGTATGAGCCGGCAGTACACCCATGCAGTCTTCGATCAACAAATACTCCGGCAGAAACCGAAGAATCAGACTTTTTGATAGTGTCCTCAAGTCTCATATAGGCGAAGAGTGTACACACTGCTTATTAAATAGCACTAACTGATGTCCGAATACTTTTAGTAAGATAGTGTATACGATCAAGAGGATGAGGTCGGTAGTTCCTCGAGGCTTGTTCGCAGACGATGCAGGTACCTGGAGAAAGGTAGCGATGTCACAAGATTGTACCAAGTTACAGGAACCTGCAGCGTATCAATGATCGATGCAGCGGCTGGCAATTGACAGTGGACGTAAATAAGTTTATAGTAAACTGAACCTGAATAAACCGCATATGGCTTTTAATTGACGATGTATTCACGACTGGTTTCTGTTCGTTCAAGCAGTATCTTCAGGTGGTTCTACTTAGAAAGGAAAGCATCCTTGTGATCAGTGCATTAGAAAAATTAATCAAAGATAGCCAATAAAAATAAACGCACTTGAAAAGTACTTTTAGTAACGTCACGTATATCAGGAGACAGAGACACCCGCAGCGTTCGTAGTGCCAGAATCCAACCTCATAAAAAGGTAAGTAGTCAACAAACAGTAACCGGAGGAGCATTGGGGAGAATAATGAAGGAGATCAGACACAATAACAAACTAGTGTGAACCGAGAATGAACTACAGATGACAGGAGACCCCCATTTGTAACGAAAAATCCTGAATGTGGTTGTCACAAGGATAAAGCAATGGAGCGGTCAGCTATATATACTAAACTGGCGTACAACAGGAGGCGTTAAAAATGTCGCATATTTCATACAAGCAGAACAAGAAATACATTACTGTTCGATTACACTATTAGAGACAAATTACTAGAAATAGTAAGTACCGTAAACCATAAGAGTGACAAAGTGAAATGACACAGTAATAAAAATTGTAGAAAATGCTTAGACCAGCATGTAGTTCATTTTAACAATACTAAGGAAACATATTTCATCGAACAATGAAAGAACTTAGAAATAATATCTTCGACCGTTTCTCAAGTATTGGTCATTACTGTTAGACTCTTACTAGGTTGATCTGGCAAAAGAGATAGAGATCGAGAAAATGGAACGAACAGCGGTGTGTTTCGTCATGGGATCGTCTAGTCGAGAAAAAGTGTAACTGCTAGAGACATAAGGTTTCGAGGGTCTGTCGGTTCTCCGACTGATCAGGAGGAATCTGTGGCGCCATCCGCCAGCTTCAGCCAGTGACTTTTTGGTAATGCCTGCTGTGACGGCACTTCTTGGTTTGCAATTTCAATTAAATTTGTCAGTAGCATCGTTCGTTACATTTTAGCGTTATTTGTTCCCATATTTTCGCTGGTTCTGAAACACATCAATTTTTAATACCTGCAGTGTATGATAATACTCTTTTGAGTTTCAAAATGTTGTTATTAGTCACTCCTGTTCCTGGAGGATAATTTGTGTGGAGCAGCTTGTAAGGTAACGGTACTTAAGCTACACTAGTCCGCCACCTATCAAAAGCTGAATAACCTCCTTTTGCAGCGCGGAACGTACAGGAAGAGAGTCAGTGAGGTTCTAGAAGGTGCCGCCAGTGACGTGCAGCCATAACGCTTCCCCGTGCGCTACTTGTTTCTACTGGTCATTCAAGGCGCGAACAGCCAGATGGAGGTGGCCCACAGATTTTCGACTTCGTTGAAATTCGGCGAGTTTTGTGGCCAGAGTAGCACGATAAACTGGTGCTCTTCTACGCACGTACACTGCAACCTACGTGATACATTGCACTCATTGTCCTGCTGGTAAATTCCATCGTACCGAGAAAAGACAAGGGGGGGGGGAGAGGGAACATAGTCCCCGAGGATAGATGCGTGGTTGTATTGATCGGTTGTGCGTTCCAGAATGTCGACGTAAGGTGCGTTTACACTGCGATTTGTATCGGCACATGTATGAGATACATGTACATGGGACTTTGCGACATGTATAGCGACTTGTATGAGTTGACAAGTATCAACCTCATACATGTATGAGCGTGCGTTTACACTGGTTGATATGCATCACTGTGCGATAGCTTCCGACGACGATTTGGAAGATTTCACATTTTTATGTGCTGATACACTTGCTCTTTTGTAAGATGATAGGAAGAAAAGGCGGAGGAAGCGTAGATGGTGGCACAGAGAGTTTCTCGCGAATAACGCTAGAGGATGGCGCATATTTTAGAAATTATGTTAGGTTGATTATGGAGGATTTCCGCGGTTTGTTATCACTTGTGGCTCCTCTTGTGTCCAAAACCAACACAAACTTTCGGGAAGCGATTCCACCAGAGGATCAGTTGGCAGTAACACTCCGTTTTTTAGCCACTGGGGATTCCTCGTAAAACGAAGATTTCATGACAAAACATTTACATTGTCGCGCGATTGCTAATGCCAACGTCTCACACACGATTGTCGGCATCCGTTGTCAACATTATCACGCGAGGCCGTCGGAATAATAGCAAAACATTGATATACGTGCCAGATGCATGAAAAAATTATATAATGTACTACATACTCTGATATATGTATAAAACTTTTACCTTCACTTCTTGGGATAAAACTTGCACAATGGCCTCGCAAACACGAAGAATAATGTTGCATATGGCACTTTTTGATATTCTATGCAGATACATTAACGTCGAAACGACAGTCGGCACCTTCAAAACTCAAACAGCCGCCAAAGAGCCTGGTACCACGCATGCGCTAATCGTCGAAATAAGCGGCAGTCGACAAGATGACAGGAAATGATAGTACTGCGCATGCACGAGTTCTTCAAATGTCGCTCATACATGTCGAGTATATGGCCAAAAAGCGATATACAAAATGTATACGCGACATGTATGAGCTCGAGGGTCCGCATACAAGTTCCGTGAATTTTTGTATGAGGTGATGTATCGCGACATGTCAAATTGACATGTCGCTCATACATGTCGCGATACATGTATCCCAGTGAAAACGTACCTTAACCGAGAGTATGCCACGAAAATCTGTCGCACACCATAACTCTCCTCCTTCGGCCGGGACCCTTCCCAAGAGTGTTTCACGGTGTTTCACGGTGTTTCTCTGATACGTTTCTGTCCGCTGGAGCGTAAAACGTGATTCGTCTGAAAAGACCTCCTGTAACCACTCAGTGGATGTCCAGTTGCGGTATTTACGTGAAAATTGCAGCCTTGGACGCCCAGAAGCAGCAATGTTTGCTAAATGACATTCGAAAAGACACTCTTGGTATCCCATCGATTCATCAGGGCGGTCACCTGCACAACAGTTGCACGTCTATTCGCCCACACACACCTGCGCACGCGTTGTTCACTCCTGCTCATCTATGGCCCGTGGTGCACCACAGTTGTCTCAGAACCGGTTGTGGATAGCGCCACTTTGCCATCCTTTAATCACGGTGGCACACTTCGAAAATCTCGCCACCTGTAGCCGGAAAGCTAGTGATCATCTGACGTCTGGACGTCAGATAAATCGCTCCGGTTTCCGCGTCTGACCCCCTCCCCCTCACCACTCACACACGCTTTATATACTCTCCATTGCTACTGCTGCCTGGTACGCTTTGTGAGTGGTTAGTGCACTTTGACCTGGAACATTGGCAGTGGTCACATTAATGGTACTAGACGGTGTATATAGCTAGTAGTCTATTTTCCCTAAAAAGCTGTGATATTCCTACCACAACACTTTTAGTTCATTTTCTGTCTCGTAGTCTCCAATCCAACTCATTATTTTATTTTATTTATTGCTTCTAAGGTTGATTCAGGAACATTTCAACGTCAGCTGGCGATTGGGTTTATTTAAAATTTGTCTCATGCCGATCTGCAGCTCCACAAAAGCTTGATGTACCATTTTAAAACATTATTTTACGTGGCTCTTAGCATTAAAACACTGGCCTACCACAAGAATAAATCTTTAGAACAGTTGAGGCCAACGAATCTTTATGGTATGGTTGCATCTCTGGCATAGGTGGTAAACAACTTACGGCAGTTCGTCTGTATCCTTTCGATGTGACCCATCCCTACAACAACATCTGTTTCGGGTTTGTTGTTGCATTGACTTATTCAGATATTAGTCCAGTGCTTCTGACAATATCCAGGTATTAATACAAGCTGAATTCGTAATACAGTTGGTCTAAGGAACTGTTGATTAGATGCCTGGAAAAGCGACTGTAACTCATCTGATAAGGGTAGACGTTGCAACAAAATTTTCCCAAACATTCGAGAAAGTCTGAAGCTACTTCACGTTCCACCCACTCAAGGGGTGATTCACTCGGAAACTGAGCATTCAGAATCAAAAGGCGAATTTAAGGGGTATGGAAATGTGGAATATTTATTTCACCAATGTTCTCTAGAATGTGCTACAATATCAACTATAATTAATGGATAAAGACCTAGAGTAGGATGAAGTTGTGAATAGCGTAGTAGACGTCACCTAGTATAAACTGAATACAACTGTAGGTGGCAGGGAATTCCACATAGTTGGTTTCGAGGACGTAACACTCGCATTATAAACGTCTGTGAGAGTGAGAGTGTGTGCAACGCGACTGACAGGAGAAATGGTAAAGCGCTACCTACAGCAACACCGAAAGACTCAACTGTTCGCAGTAAAATGTCGCCTTTGCCTGCGTCACCGAAATAAGACCGGACATCTCCTATGAGATGCGTAGTCCACTGCCACAGACAGCATAAAGGATGTAACTTAATGTTTACATAAATGCTAGACAGTGATTTAAAATTTAGTGTTTTTAAGAAATTGTACTGAATTTACTTGCTGAGATAATCCTTTATATGTAATGTAGAAACTGCGACATTTATAATCATAATTTGCTACAGAAGCACGCTCTAATTATAGCGATTGGACAACTGACAGATTTTAATAATCTTCTTTCGTTCAGCCATATCGGCTACAGTGCTGTTTGGAAAAGGTGAAAGACTCAGAAGCAATGGTCTGAAACACGCCAAGTCTGGCAATATGCAGCAGCATTAATTGTCGTTCCAGGAGGCATAAATTCCAACAGAAGGATGCCTTGTCTGTCCCAAAAAAACAGAAGCCATGATTTTCTTCGCTGAAATCGACGTTTTGCATTTCTTGGCTTTTGGTGAATTCGAATGGCGCCATTGCATTGATTGTTGCTTGGATTCAGATGCGGTTCTAGGCGCTCAGTCCGGAACCGCGCGACAGCTACGGTCGCAGGTTCGAATCCTGCCTCGGGCATGGATGTGTGTGATGTCCTTAGGTTAGTTAGGTTTAAGTAGTTCTAAGTTCTAGGGGACTGATGACCACAGATGTTAAGTCCCATAGTGCTCAGCGCCATTTGAACCATTTTTTTGATTCAGATGTATGGTGATAAACCCGCGTCTCGTCACCTGTCACAATGTGATCAAGGAACTCATCACCTGCTTCAGCATAGCGTGTGAGGAAGTCGAGTGCAAAGCGATCCTTTTCTTTTCGTGTTCTTCCGTTAACAGTTTTGGAACCCAGCGCGTACACAATTTCCTGTACCCAAACTTGACAGTCACAACGTCGTAAAGAGTTCTCATTGACACGTCCGGTATGATCTGATGCAATTCTTTCAGTGTGAGACGTCTGTTCGCACGAATTGCTTCCTCCGTTCTCCGAAGAAGGGCATCAGAGATCACAGATGGCCGGCCTATTCTTTGCATGAATATCGGTCCTACCTTCAGAGAAATGACGACACCATTTCGTTACTTTTGTCGATTCATAATGTTCCCATAAACAGAAAGAATTTCTTTGTGAATATCCGCTGGTCCCTGACCTTTTGCATGAAGTAAACGTATGACGGTTCGCACTTCGCATCTGGCGGGATTCTGAATCGGCGCAGCCATTTTAAACACGACCTACTCCAATCAGAAGCAACGTTCAACTGCCGAACGACCGCGAGGAGAAAGCTAACGGTTCGAGGTTAACACCAGTGTTGTCAACTTGCTCGCCAAAACTCTTCTGTTCCTCTGGAGTACGGTGTATCTTTACTTTCCGAAATACCCTCGTATATAACAGCGGAACCATAATAAGTGATTTAAACGGCAGACAGATGGCTTGTTGGTAGGCCCAGCGGCGCCCTCTTTTGTGTGACTGGACAGGTCAGCGTCACGCAACTCCCAGTCGATGCGGAGCCGTCATACGAAGTGGGAAAGTGAACCAAGTGCCACTTTGCCTCGACGACATCACAGGGTGGGAATATCGGCATGTGAGAGAGTTCGAACGGGGGGGAGTAATTGGTCTCCGGCATGCGGGTCTGTCGTTCAGTGCCATACCGGCTCGTACAGCGCACGGTGCTTCAACAGTGAGGCGTATGTGGAAGCAATAGAGAGAAAACGGCCATACGCAGCGCCGACGGTACTGGAGGCCACAGTACGAGATGACGGCTATCTTTTCCGCTTCGCCGTAACGGAGAGAACAGCTTCATCCACGGTGTTCGCGCGATGTTCGAGCACTGCAGTGGGTGGCCACGTCTGTGTCGACGGTTCGACGCCATCTTATGCAGGCTGAACTGGTGTCACGCATTCCATCGACCAGAAACCACCAACGCCTTTGGGCGCCTTTGCCTATAATACACAATCTCATCTCTTACAATTCGAGAGCAATCTGAACAACTAGCGCTACACCAGGTTTTACAGCCTGAGGCACTGCCGTCTAGTGAGCTGTCCCACATGCCATATTTCGCCAGGATAACGCCCCGCAGCAAGTGGAGAGGAATGTGCAAGCATTCTTTGAAGAATGACGGTCACATCTGCTTCCCTGGCCTGGGTGGACGCCACAACAGACCGAGTGGCAGAGTATTCCCAGAAGCATATTCAGTTCTTTGATTCCATGCCACGACGCCTAACTATTGTGATTGCAGCATGCTATGGCGCTACTCTATACTGAATTTGTACAGTCGCAGCGCATATACAGATCTGCAATACCAATCATTTGCGTA
Source organism: Schistocerca nitens (assembly GCF_023898315.1). Taxonomy (NCBI): domain Eukaryota; kingdom Metazoa; phylum Arthropoda; class Insecta; order Orthoptera; family Acrididae; genus Schistocerca; species Schistocerca nitens. The sequence goes on from NC_064622.1 coordinate 430,956,032, forward strand.
GTATCGTGTCCCTAATCGCTGGAATAAATTTCGCTGCGATCACATCTCTCAGTCTTGGTGTTCCACTTTCTCAGAATAGTAGTGTATATTAATGTTTTCGTGTATTCTCCGAATTTGAGTGGTTTCAGTTAATGTGAAACAACCGACTGACAAGTCTATAACAGTTGCGGCAGCTGCACCAACGTTTGACTCACTCTTCTGATTTTAGTGATTTTATTCACATGGTTTTTCATCCCTTTCAGTTATGCGTGAACCATGACTGGGGTTGTCACATTGTTTAGGGACAAATAAACTGTTTTGTTTCAAGGAGGGCTGATTGTATACCTGAAACTGAAATATTTAAAAAATGCAATTATTTACTTAAATAGGAATTTTTCGTACTTTTGGCATTAAATATGAATTTTTGGTTGGTTTAAAAGGTTAATAATTGGTTCTAAATTATAAATTTATGTCTAAATAAAGAAACAGTTGCTTTATTATTTACATTTATTGAACCCCTGTCTCTCTCTTCCCACTGGTTTGTACTCATTCTGGTTCTGTTTACCTAAATGATGAGGTGACGTGAACAGAAAGCATGTAAGATTCAATTCTTTTTAATTGTTTTGCGGCATATCACTTGCTATTTAGGCATATATTGTCACTTACCGAAAGTAATTATTTGCCAGAAATATTGGTCATCGTTCGTTAACTTTCTTTTAATTTCTTTAATTACTATAGCGTCGTAATATGAATAATCCTTGTAGATATTATAGACTGCATTGACTTTATGTTGAGGACCACTTTCTATCCACTCATTTGATTTCTTCCATTCCCACGCCACTGTTTTTCCAGTATTGTAATCCATAATCAAAGTGCACTATTAAGAAAACGCCTGTCATAAACATGGACGTAAAACTTAACTAAAAGAAATTTATTGGCATTCCATAAAAATCAAATAACAAAACGGCACTAACAATGACGACAGGCGATAACAGATTACAGGCAATGACAGTTGCAAGACTATCGAATGTTTCAGTGCAGAACTGTATGCGCCAGACTGCGTCGACTGTTTTCGTTCAGTTCCTCCCACAGACTCGTTTCACTCAAAATCATGAACGAATAATTCAATCGGCAATTACACCAAAACAATGACTCTATTATTTCCCTAAAACCAACTGGCTCAATTATTTTCATTCGGTTGTTCCCATTACTACTAATATTCTGGAAGAAAACAGTGGCAGAAGACATGGTTTGCGCTAACGTCAGGTGTTGTCTCTGCTACTAGCAGCCGGAGTAGGCTCCAGCTGTCACGTGGGCAGACCTGAAGTCTTTTTCGGTATACGTACGCAACCAAGGGACTGGTGGCTAGAATCTGCAAGCTAACGTTATCTTGCTTCCTTTTATATTCATAGGTTAAGTTCTATTTTGGATCAAGTTTGATTTTTAGTTCTCGGTTGGTTGTTTTTGTCATTTGTTAGTACTTTACCAATATTTCAAGTGTTAAAAAGTGTCGTGAGCTGTAAATTGGTTGAAATAATGAAACAGCTAATTTGATGTAAACTTTACAAAAACGTTTTGTAGAACATTGTATAAAATATTTCCCTTTGTAAATAACGAAGCAAAGGATTTGATAAATGCATAAACAATAATGAAAATGACACTATTGATTTCAGTATGTCACAGCTTTGTGTACACCACTGTTCATTGGGTACTATATGGTCTTACAATATGCTGTTTCTACGAACTGAGCAGCACCAACTTTGCTTATACAATAATTACGGTAACAACATCAGAGTGAAGTGCGCGCTTGTGAGTCCACTGGATACGAGAAGCTCAGTAACTCATGCATCCATTATCTATGGGAATTACGATATCCCATCGACTCTCGCAAGTTTAAAAACTAGTGATACTAACAAGTACAAGAATTTGGCGGACTGAAAGGAAGAAGGGTCATTTTTTTTAAAAAAAAAGTGACATGTTGCCAACTGAAAAAGTGCGACCTTTGTAATGTCTGTATAATAATTCGATCGCTCAAATATAAAAAAATTATTCACATTATCGGTTTCGGCAAATATTCGCCATCTTCGGGTGTGTTTGATTCTCAAAGTGATTCATACAGATAAAGAAATGAAGTGAGGAAATTTGAACATCATGAAATCATTTAATGTTTGTCTGAAAGGATATCCAGATTCAATGCAGAACAGCAACTTGTGTTAACCAGTTCGATATAGAAACAGCCAAAGTTGCAGTAATCACTTTTTTATTTAACTGATGACTACTTTGGGGTTACCTGAACCCATTTTCATATCATCCAGAGAGACAAAGCAATTTTTTCCGACATAGCATATAAAGCATGTCAAGACTTTACAAATACGTGTAACAGAGACAAGTTTAAACATGAACAGTGAGAGAACAAACATATATGTTAGTTCTGTCACTGATAAAGTTTAAAATTGACATGGAGGTTTGTTCTGTCGCTATTCATGGCTAACCTTGACTTTGCCCGACGTATATCTAAAATCTTGATATGGTTTCTGTGCTCTTTCGGAAAATACTATTTTTTTCTCTCTGGATGATTTGAAAATTGGTTCAGATAACCAGAAAGCGGTCATCAATTAAATAAAAAGCGAATGTTGCAATTCAAGCTCTTTCTATTTCAAAATTTGAATGAATGTAAATCATATCATTGCATTGTAAAAAACAATCTTTGTCATGTGACGATATGATGTAAATTCACTCAACTATTAAATGTCTTCGATGTTAAAAGTGCTTAACTATATTTGTTTATGTGTATGAAGCTCTTTTTGGTTTAAACCTCTCAATACCAAGCAGGAGGGAGGATTCTTTACGCCCATCTTTCGAAAATATTATTATGTAATCAGTTACTTTATATTTTGAAAAACTTTTTTTTAAATGATTTCTTCTACCAGATTCCATAAATGTTTTAAATATTTCAGCTAAACTTAACCCAAAATTTAAAGTCTCTGTAGAAGATGTCTCTTTACCCAGTGAATGTCGCATTGAACATTTCCAAATTCTGAGCCTTACGTACACATCAATATCTCTTTAAAAATTATCTTGAGAGTCAAATTTAACAACAATGTACGAAATTTGCATTTCTTAAATCATTTTTGTTCTTTCCATAAAGTCGGTAGTATACATTATTAAGTGTCTTGCTACTGCTAAAAGTATGCTAAAAGGTATTTTCTGGATATTACGTCAACATCTGTACCTCTTTTAAAGAGTATGTTGTTAATATCACTGAAGAAGAAATATTTAATTTGGTATTTTTAAATAATTTCTTTAGGATGCGTATAAAGCAACCTTCACCCTTGGTAATGCGCGTTATAGAAAAATAGAAAATGCACGATATTCTTAGCTTTACGTACACCTGAAGACGGCAGATATTTGCCGAAACTGGTAGTGCGAATATTTTTGTTATATATTTGAGCGATCGTTGTAATAAATTATTATATGAAGAGCGTGTCTGCCTGCTTGTACCCTCACAAACTGACACTTCAGTGTGGCAGACGTAAATGAAATTGCGCAATGTCAGTGTGGGTTCAGTTTAGAGAGCAGCATTTCTCAGGCACAGGACACGGCCTCTGTACAGCATTGGTGGTACTGATTTTCAGTGAGCAGCAAAGCCTTATCAGAGTGGCTCGCGCTAACGCACGGATTGTTATAACGGAGACAGAGAAAGCAAACGAGACAGCGTTTATCACAGGCGGAACCCTCTGCTTGCGGCTCGTTACCAGTGAAAGCGTTACGTAATCGAGCGGGGGCGGCTGCTTCCGCCCCCATAGGATTAGCACGCTGGGGGCGGCGCCGTACAAAAGCCGAGGCCAACCCGCCGACTCCAGCAGTCGCAGCCATGCACTCCAGAGCACTCACTTCGCTGTCTCTACTGGCGGTACGTACCCGGCGCCACAGCCGTATCACGACCCAACCCTGTCGTCCACCGCACAGCACACAACACTAATTTCAGAACTCTACATCACTATGTTTTCAACCTGCACACAGCCCCGCACAATACCTTACCAGCTTTCATTTTAAGCTACTACAGGTTCCTAGTGAAACATTGCCGTTGCTACATAAAAAAATGTTCTTCTGCCTACGTTGTACACTATACTTCCTCTTTTCCTTAATTATCCCTTTGACCTGGGAGACCAGTCATTTCTGTTCCTGGGTTTTAGTGCTCCATTATCCTGCTCTCAGGCCCAACATCTCCATGTCCCTGTGGACATCATACTTCCATTTTGTCCGTTGCCTTCCTCAGCCCTTTCTTCTCTCCACAGATATAATGCTGCTCATAGTAATCTGTCCTCGTCCATGGTAATTAGGTGTGTCTGCCTACATCAGTCCCCTTTCCTTCACACTTCAGCCAATATCAACTTAGGACTACGGTTCTGTAGCTCTTGATTGTTTAATACCCTCTCTGATGACTGTGTGTCATCTTTGAGACGAAAATTCTCCTTAATATCCTTCTCTGAAGGGTATGTGGTTCTTGTTTATCTCTTTTTCTAAATGTAAATGTTCCAGGCGCATATAAAGTATGTTTCCGTAAGAGCGTGCAAAATTGTAACAGTCATAGAAAATGCTGCAATCAACTATTTGAGGCGGGGTACCTGTCAGAGAAGTCAGCTTAAGTAGATAGTATGAGAGTACACTTATCTACCGCTTTGTCTAGCGCTACAGTTTTCCAGCTCATTTACAACTAACATGTGTAGAGGATTACGCGTACTTTGCTGTTTATTTCCGTGTACATTCTTTATTTCCTAAAGAAGGAGGATGAGCCTGATTATTAGGTAGTCATGGTGAAGCTTTCTTTTACTTTACTTGTCAATAAGGTGGGCCGGCCAGTGTGGCCGAGCGGTTCTAGGCGCTTCAGTCTGCAACCACGCGATCGCTACGGTCGCAGGTTCCAATCCTGCCTCGGGCATGGATGTGTGTGATGTCCTTAGGTTTGTTAGGTTTAAGTACTAAGTTCTAGGGGACTGAGGACCTCAGCAGTTCCATAGTGCTCAGAGCCATTTGAACCATTTGAATATGGTGGCTCTCTTTTATTTAAATTGTCCCATGACAAACGTGCTACGAATCAACGACAGACCCATTCACTACTCAGTGCTATTCATAGACGTACGGTACAGTAAGATGGAGCAGTACTGGTATAATTTCGCAGAACTCACTGACATGTACCTTGTGTATGGAGAAGTATGTCGCAATGCTCTCGCTGCTGAAAGGCTGTACGGGAAACTTTTCGTAACATGTATCATCCCTCACATTTCCGCGTGCACGTTCGCAGCCATCTCAGTGCTGTGACCTTCGTCTCCTTCATTGTTTCCTATGGGGATTTCTAAAGTGACTTGTTTATGAGATGTTAGTGGATGCGGAGAAGAACTAATTGCCAGAATTGTAACTTCTTGTGATGTGCTTTGAAACACGCCAGGGATATTTGCCAGGGTGCGTCAGGAACGTGTTGGGCGTCGTCATACTTGCATTGAGGTTAATGGCCGTCAGTTTCAGCACATTTTGTAAGGTAGAGTATAAATGGTACGTACATTCTGTCGTTGATGGTATTTGCAGTTAACTGTAAATAATGTAAGTAAAAAAGTACAAAGTAATGCGATTTTATTCCTATTATCTCACTAAGTTGGCTTTCCGGCACCAGGTTCCCTACCTCAAATTGTTCAGTGGAGTATCTTGTATGTCTTTTTAACTTTTTTCACGGCCTTACAGAATGAGCCTGTAGAGCTACCAGAAGAATTACACTCGAGTATAGTCTCGTCTTACAGTTCTCGAAACTGCTCTATTGCACAACACGTCCCGCAAACAGAAATATTCATATTCCGATGTCTTAATCTCATTTTTCATTCCATTCCGCTCGCTAAAATGTCTTGTCATGTTTTTGCGAATTTTTACGACGTATTATCCCAGCAAGATATTATTTTAAAAGTGAATTCATCTACTGACAGTGGGGGATCATAACTGGTTACATTTCTCACGAACATGCGCTCATTTTCTCCTCGTTACTTCGTAACACTGCTTTCCTTGCAATATTTCTGAAAGAACTTATCGTGAGCAGGAAATCCTCTTCGCCATCACCTATCAGAACAACGTCGTCAGGCCGGCCGAAGTGGCCGTGCGGTTAAAGGCGTTGCAGTCTGGAACCGCGAGACCGCTACGGTCGCAGGTTCGAATCCTGCCTCGGGCATGGATGTTTGTGATGTCCTTAGGTTAGTTAGGTTTAACTAATTCTAAGCTCTAGGGGACTAATGACCTGAGCAGTTGAGTCCCATAGTGCTCAGAGCCATTTGAACCATTTTTTGAACAACGTCGTCCACATATGTGAGCCGATTTATTTAGTCCCTGCCCAGTCTTATTCTAGATGGGTTCAATTTCTTGTATTCTGCAATTGTCTTTTCTAAAATCACGTTTAAAAAAGTATTGTTCCTAATGTATCTCCTTCTGTAAGACAGGCTCTGACTTTAAAAACGCTCTGACATTCATGTACTGATCTTTACTCTGCAATATATTTCCTCTAAACACATCTGTACTAAAAGTACTTCCGTGGAAACTGAAGCTCTTTCTAGACATTGATGATTATGATGCTATGTATGCTTTTCGAAATCAACGAAAACCACGTGAATATCAGCGTTATGTTTCCAACCCTTCTCTGTTACTGAAATAAAAAGCTGATTAATAGTTGATCTGTTTCTTCTGAAACCACAACCATAGTCCCCTATAATTCTGACGTAATACTAGGCAGGAACACAATAAATCGGCTCATATTTGCGGACGACGTTGTTCTGATAGGTGATGGCAAAGAGGATTTCCAGCTCATGATAAGTTCTTTCAGAAATATTGAAGGAAAGCGGTGTTACAAATTAACGTGGAGAAAATGAGCGCATGGTCATGAGAAAGGTACCCAGCTATGATCCCCCATTGTCAGTAGATGAATTCACTTTTAAAAGAGTATCTGTCTGGGATAATATGTTGTACAAATTCGCAAAAACATGAGAAGACGTTTTAGCAAGCAGAATAGAATGGAAACTGAGATTAAGGCATCGGAAAACGCATATTTCCGTTTACGGGAGCAGTTTCGAGAACTGTAAAATGAGACTATACTCGAGTGTAATTCTTCTGGTAGCTCTACAGGCTGTTTCCGTAAGAGCGTGCAAAAAGTTAAGAAGACACACAAGATACTCCACTGAACAATTTGAGGTAGGGAACTTGGTGCCGGAGAAGCCAGCTTAGTGAGATAATAGGAATAAAATCACATTACTTTGTACATTTTTATTTACGTTATTTAGAGTCAACTGCAAATACCATCAACGACACAATGCATGTACCATTTGTACTCTACCTTACAAAATTTGCTGAAACTGACGGTTAATAATCTCAATGCAAGCATGACTTCGGCGAACAAGTTCCTGACGCACCCTGACAAATATCTTTGATATGTTTCAAATCACATCACAGGCAGCTACAAGTCTGGCAATTAGTTCTTCTCCGCATCCACTGACGTCTCATACACAAGTGACTTCAGATATCCCCACGGGAAATAATGAAGGAGACTAAGGTCACAGCACTGACATGGTTTCGGACACGCCTACTGAAATAAACATTGACGGATGATTCCTGTTACGAAGTAGTTTTAGCAGCAAGAGCATCGCAACGTACTTCCCACACACAAGGTGCTTGTCAGTGAGTTCTGTGAAATTATATCAGTACAGCTCCATCTTATTGTACTGTACGTCTCTGAATAGCAATGTGTAGTGAATGGGTCTGTCGTTGCTGAAGCGCCTAGAAGCGCTCGGCCGCCGCGGCCGGCTACAACAGAGCCACCTTATGGACAAGTACAGTAAAAAAAAGCTTCATCATGACTTCGTAATAATCAGGCTCATCCTTCTCGTTACCTTGCAGGAAATAAGGAATGTACACGCAAATAAACAGCACAATACAAGTAAACTTGTACACATGTTAGCTGTAAATACGGCAAAAATTTCCTTTAGGGAAATACACTACTGGCCATTAAAATTGCTACACCACGAAGATGACGTGCTACAGACGAGAAATTTAACCGACAGGAGGAAGATGCTGTGATATGCAAATGATTAGTTTTTCAGAGCATTCACACAAGGTTGGCGCCGGTGGCAAAACGTACAACGTGCTGACATGAGGAAACTTTCAAACCTATCAGTTATTTAGCGTTTCCTGGTGAGACGTTGTTGTGATGCCTCTGTAAGGAGGAGAATGCGTACCATCACGTTTCCGCCTTTGATAAAGGTCAGATTGTAGCCTATCGCGATTGCGGTTTATCGTATCGCGACATTGCTGCTCGCGTTGGTCGAGATCCAATAGCAGAATATGGAATCGGTGGGTTCCGGAGGGTAATACGAAACGCCGTGCTGGATCCCAACGGCCTCGTATCACTAGCACGCGAAATGGCAGGCATCTTTTCCACATGGCTGTAACGGATCGTCCAGCCACATCTCGTTCCCTGAGTCAACAGATGGGGACGTTTGCAAGACAACAACCGTCTGCACGAACAGTTCGACGACGTTTGCAGCAGCATGGACTGTCAGCTCAGAGGCCATGGTTGCGGTTACCCTTGACGCTGCATCACAGACAGGAGCGCCTGCGACGGTGTACTCAACGACAAACCTGGGTGCACGGATGGCAAAACGTCATTTTTTCGGATGACTCCAGGTTCAGTTTACAGCATCGCGGTGAACGCACATTGGAAGCTTGTATTCGTCATCGCCATACTGGCCTATCACCCGGCGTGATGGTATGGGGAGCCATTGAGTTACATGTCTTGGTCACCTCTTGTTCGCACTGACGGCACTTTGAACAGTGGACGTTACATTTCAGATGTGTTACGACCCGTGGCTCTACTCTTCATTCGATCCCTGCGAAACCCTACATTTCAGCAGGGAAATGCACGACCGCATGTTGCAGGTCCTGTACGGGCCTTTCTGGATACAGAAAATGTTCGACTGCTGCCCTGGTCAGCACATTCCCCAGATCTCTCACCAATTGAAAACGTCTGGTCAATGGTGGCCGAGCAACTTGCTCATCGCAATACGCCAGTCACTACTCTTGATGAACTGTGGTATCGTGTTGAAGCTGTATGGCCAGCTGTACCAGTACACGCCATCCAAGCTCTGTTTGACTCAATGCCCAGGCGTATCAAGGCCGTTATTACGGCCAGAGGTGGTTGTTCTGGCTACTGATTTCTCAGGATCTATGCACCCAAATTGCGTGAAATTGTAATCACATGTCAGTTCTAGTATAATATATTTGTCCAATAAATAACCGTTTATCATCTGCATTTCTTCTTGGTGTAGCAATTTTAATGGCCCGTAGTGTATTCCACAATATTCCAGAGCCAAAAATAGAGATGTAAATTTTTTCGGAAGTTTTACTAATTGAAAGTATCACTACTGCCAGCGCCACAAGAAGGTGATATGACCAAGACCCTTGTAGTGTCTCGACAGTCACTACAGTGACTTTGCTTAGGACGCTATAAGCGGTTGCGCGGGTTGCAAGTCAGAATCCGCAACCTGTCTTTCTTTACCTGATACGGCATGCAACTACTTTGGATAGCTTTCACGCAGTTCCTGGTGAGCGGACTCCCGCCCTGAGGTAGAGCCATCAAAGACCGTCCTGTCCCCTCGTCGCCACTGAGCCAATAAAATGTAAATCGCCCCTCTGGCTCCTTACTTGCACTGTGGCCCTCCCGACATCCATCCACTGCGCCGCTGGACGCTGTGAACCTGGGTGTACATTGCACACGCACACAGATGCCAGAATTCCTGTCTATAGCCTTTCTGATCAGGTCTCTAAACACTACCGTTCGTCACAAAAATAGGAATTACAATGTCAAATCACCCAAAAGATTTCGACTCTGAGGCAGTACTCCATCTCCAGTGGCAATATTTTAATGACCGCCCTTAAAATTGCAGCACCTCGAAGACGACGTGCGGAAAATGTCTAATTGGCATGAAAACTACTTTCTTAGATACGCAAAAGATTTTCATTTCAGCACACCAGCGTAAAACAATTAGGGTTAACGTCACCTTCATACAACAAAAGTGAAATGCTAATAATTCATGGAGCAGAGAGCAGGAGGGCCAGGCCAGATAGAATAGTGTCTTACCAATCATCTATTACTCCGAGAGCTGTTAACAAAGGAAACTTTGTATTATTTACAAATAAAATTTTCAAGTAAATTTAACAGAGGTTAAATAAAGAGAGACACAACCACCTTACTTTAGAATTTCTAAAATTAACAGATAGAATAAAAACGTTGATCGTTAAAAGTAATAAAAGAATTATAACTTGTTTCTCTGTTGTAAGCACGCTGATTCAACACGCCAATCGAGGTCGGCTTCTGGAAGGTGACCTTGTGGCTTATAGTTACACAAGCAACTCGCGCTAATCGCCCACTTTACTGCATCGCAAAGAGAACAGAGACATTAAATAAAAACGAGCCATTAAAATGATGTAAATGAAATTAGTGCTGAAAGTAATTACCGGCTAAGCAGTACTCTGCACAAAACTGGAAATGGAAATCATAATACACTATTACATTCCAAGCCGAAGAAAGAGAAAAGAACGAGGGCCACTAATGAATCATACGAATTGGGAGGATGTTGTGATGTACATTTACAGACAAACAAATTATTACAATTACAGAAAGACTGGACTATCGATTAAAGTGAAACAGCTGCACATATTAAGCAAGTCTAGCGGGTTAGGTCCACGCCTTTTTGCAGGCAATTCTGTCCATTTAGCGCTTTAGATCGTCAAAACCCCGAGATGGTTGGAGAGCCCTGCCCATAACGCTCCACACATTCTAACTGGGGAGAGATCAGGTGACCTTACTGGCGAAGGTAGGGTTTGGCAAGCACGAAGACAGGCAACAGAAAGCATCGCAGGCGGGAATTTTCTTGCCGAAATATAGGGCCAGGATGGTTTACCAAGAAGGGCAACAAAACGGGAGGTACAATATCTTCGACGTACCATTGTGCTGTAAGAGTGCCGCGGATAACAACCCAAGGGGTGCTCCTATGAAAGGAAATGGCAGTCAAGAGCACCACTGCGGGCTGTCGCGCCTTTGACGGACGACAGTCACGTTGGTGTCCCTCTGTTGTCGGATGTGTCTCCACGCAGTCGTCGCTGGTCATCGTGGCTCATCTCTAAATGAGACTCTTTACTGAAGACAAGTCTACTTTAGTGTATGCAACTACAGGTTCCCGACAGCACAGCAAACGTTCTTAGTTTACTGTGGTCAACGGTAGTCGGCGTAAGGGGAGCCAGGAGCTCAGCTGCCTGTTTATGAGTCGCCTATTAATGGCCCTTCTTGTTTGTGAAACACCAGGTGAATGTCGGATCGACAATACTGATGAATCCGGGGCTATCAGTGCCTCTCTGCTTGGTCCTCTCGTTCTGACGGCTCTCTGTATGGATGGGTTCGTTTTTGACGCTGTGACCGGCCATGGTTCACCCATTCCGCCAATGTCGCTGGATACTGGTATTGCTCCTGTTCATATCTCGAGGTACTCGCCGCTACTCCAAGCGGCCTCTTTGGGCCCAGCTACACGTCCTCTCTTACATGGTGACATCTGCGTATACTGTTCTCGCGCCAGTCTGCGACGCATATTACACGGAATGAAAGTCGCAAAAATTGGATGCGCTTGTATCGACTTGCCCGCAGTTTACCATACTTGGTAGTTGCATGCTAAAATTACGTTGCAGAGCCACACATTCATCCGTCGGATGCTGAAGTTTACAATTTTGTATTTGCTGTCGATACCTGTATAAACCTCAATTTGTGACCAATTTGCATAGTTTCTTCGTGGTGAGTCGGGTGTATTACCTGTTCCTGGAGACAAAGAGAAGTTCATGTGATACCAGAGCCAAGAATTGATGTCTGTCCTTAAAATTGAGTAAACACGTACAAGTCACCCTCAACACATAAACAGTTCTATATAACACACCTTGATGTCTTCTAACACTCTCCAAAGCGTAGCCAGATACATTAAAATAGAATGCACGCTCAACGATTCGAAACCATTCATGCTTCAAAAAATTAAGACACACCAGATTCCACATAATGCAGTTGCGTAGATAAAATTCCAGTGAGTCGTCTGTGAAATATGCCCCAGCAACTTGCAGCGAAGAGTTTCCCGATCTGCGGTAGGCTTCTGTTCATTGCGACGCACCCCACACAGGGACGATCCCACACTGCGTGTCCGCCTGCTTATCTGGCTGCTAAGCTGCTGCTAAGTTGTTCTCATCATCACTTCATCCTCATCCCGGCCCGCACGTCGGCCTATGTGACGTCGAATGAAATAAGACTTGCACTTGGCGGCCCACACTCCACCTCACATGGCGTATAGACAAGTAGCCGAGAAGCCGGCGGCACACGGACGGTGCAATCGAACGTTAACGTCGAATCTGCCAAATTTCTGACGTCATAAAGTGGGTAAAGCATTAAGGGGGTCTTTTGTAATGACCAAAACAATATCAGACTATCACATATTCTCAATGTACGTTTCAACGGGGAGATGGGAGATGGAAGGATACCACCATCGTCATATGACGGCATATCGCTTCAGTAGAGTAGTGAGACCCCATATTAGCTTTCAATCGACGCTCATATTTCTAAGCAGAAACAACTTGAGGTTCTTACAAAACCCCTTAATTATTGTACCATTTGTTGTGTAAAATAACGGGAAACGTCATATTGTCGGTTAAAGAGTTATTGTAACTCTTGCACTATGAAATCATGCTGTTTCAAGGAAACAGCAGGTGGAGGGTCAAGAAAACGCATTGTTCTTGGTACAGTTCGTCATAAATAACTGTCGCTTAATAACATACAATGATAAGAAGTAGAGTATGTTCATACGTTGTTTATGGCCGATGTAGCGTAATGAGTAAAGGTGCAGACGTGTAACATAATGGATGATCTGGCGTTGGTTCACGTTTCACTGCATCCAAAAATACATTAATAACGGCAGCGTTTTCTAATAGGTTATGATACTTTCTTATTAGTTTCATGGAAACACATGTTATAATACTGTTTTTGAAGAGCGAGTTTGTTAGATTGGCGTTATATAGAAGATATCTTGCACTTTCTTGTTTAAATCTTGTATTTCACTTGCTCTAATGATTCTGCTACTGAATAGGAACAGTTAACAACTACGAATGACCTAAGGGTTTTACTTAAAAGTAGATGTCATTTCTGATTGGTACTTTCCTTTTCGCCTTATAACATGTTCATTGATGTTAAAGTTTCTATAGGTAAATTCTACAGGCAGAACAACATGACTACCACATGCACAGCGAAGGACATGTCTGTTTTAATAGAGTTAACGCAAGAATTTTTCGCCCGCCCATTTCGTAAACCGTTCTATTTGCGAGCGAGGCGCAACCGACGACTGCCGCTAGAATTGGTTGCGACCGCATATGCCACGTTAAGGCGCGCGTATCGTATGCACTGCTTGCATCGTTTCTGACAAGGGAACCTCCCCATCGCACCCCCCTCAGATTTAGTTATAAGTTGGCACAGGGATAGGCCATGAAAAACTGAACACAGATCAATCGAGAAAACAGGAAGAAGTTGTATGGAACTCTGAAAAAATAAGCAAAATATACAAACTGAGTAGTTCGTGTGCAAGATAAGCCACATCAAGGTACGTGTACACTGAGGAGCATCGTGGTCCCGTGGTTACCGTGAGCAGCTACGGAACGGAAGGTCCCTGGTTCAATCCTCCCTCGAGTGAAAAGTTTTAATTTTTTATTTTCAGACATTTATCAAAGTTCATGCACTCAGACATGATCAACTTCGCTCTCCAAAATTCCAGGACATGTTCAGATTTGCTTGAACACATGCAGGATTTGACGGTCTACACAAGGAAAAACTTGAAAACGTTAAAAACGTATGTTTTGACGGAGCACAGGGAAAACTGTGCGACTGTGAAACTGTTGCATTCATTTGTTGCAGTTTATGTGACAAACTCTTATGTTTTCATCACTTTTTTGGGAGTGATTATCACATCCACAAGAAAACCTAAATCGGGCAAGGTAGAAGAATCTTTTTACCCATTCGCCAAGTGTGCAAGTTAGGTGGGTCGACAACATATTCCTGTAATGTGACGCACATGCCGTCACCAGTGTCGTATAGAATATTTCAGACGTGTTTTCCTGTGGAGGAATCGGTTGACTTATGAATTTGCGATCAAATGTTTTCGGTTCCTATTGGAGAGGCACGTCCTTTCGTCTACTAATCGCACGGTTTTGCGGTGCGGTCGCAAAACACAGACACTAAAATTATTACAGTGAACAGAGACGTCAATGAATGAACGGTCAGATCGTAACTTTGCGAAAATAAAGTAAGTAAAATTTTTCCTCGAGGGAGGGACTCGAACCAAGGACCTCTCGTCCCGCAGTTACTCACTCTAACCACGGGACCACGCCGCTTTTCAGCGTACATCGTCCTTGTGTTGCATATCTTACACTTGGACTACTCAGTTTGTATATTTTGCTTATTTTTTCATAGTTCCACACAACTTCTTCCTGTTTTCTCGATTGATCTGTGTTCAGTTTTTCAAGGCCTATCCACTGTGTCAATTTATAACTAAATCTGAGGGGGGTGCGATGGGGAGGTTCCCTTTTGAGCTTTCAGTAGCACGTTCGACTCGGCACGTTCGACGGTACGATCCGATGGCTTGAGGTCCCATCAACAGTAGCTGGCGTATCGAGCAAGACAATTATCGCGCCGGCGCCTCTTCGGGTTCACAGAGAGGCTTACCAACAGTCGCACACTATTCGTGACAGGAAAGGAAAGAGATAATGATCAAATCAAGACCCTAAGCTGCCGACAGGAGTTGATATACATCAACGGGGACGGTTGAAAATGTGTGCCCCGACCGGCATTCGAACCCGGGATTTCCAGCTTACATGGCAGATGCTCTATCCATCTGAGCCACCGAGGGCACAGAGGATAGTGCCACTGCAGGGAGTTATCCCTTCCACGCTCCCCGTGAGACCCACATTCCCAATATAATGTCCACACATTACATTCGTAGTGCCCCTGCCCATTACACTCATTACTCGCTACAGACTATCTTACCGAGTCCCGTAAGAGTTTGGCCAATGCGTGTGCATCCGCACAGAAGGAGGTCAATGGCCGGTTAGCCTTTACGAAAATGTCCGAAAGAACAGATACCATCGGTGACCGTGCAGCTCTCTAGATTGAAATGATAATTAAATGAAGACCATAAGCTGCCGGCAGGCGTTGATATTCATCAAAGGGGGCAGGAGAGATGATACTGACAGTGCTTGGTATACAAAGCGCATTGTGCCACTTGCTGAGTGTAGATGAATGAAGTGTGATTTCACAAACAATGCTAAGATATGGACAGGCTGCTGCGCATCGTTTATGCTGAAACGCAAAGTAGAGCGATTTCAGGGATCAAAGCGAAAATCTGCCACACGCAAGTAACGAATTGAGTCGTCTGACGAGCCAATATAGGAAATGGCGATGTTGCCTGGCGTGCGGTGATTTAGACTGAGTCTGAAGGGATTTACAGTTGCGACCTACAGCTGCCTGGTTTCATGACGGCTTCTGTACCGCAGGAAGTCACAAAATTTCCTTGAGTTCATCCCAATGGTAATTTCACACTTTTCTCTCTGTTTTATGCATATGCATAACGAAGCCTGAGAGACGCACGTTGAAGCATGGACATGCTTTTGGGAGGCAAGGGGTCAACATTTCCTTCCAACAGTTTATCGTAAGTTATCCATAGTTTTCATAAACAAATTAAGGCGAATGTCGGTATAGTTCCCTAGAAATTCGTGACAAACCATTTCCTTCTACAATCTCTAAGGCTGTGGACGCTGGCCGCAGTAATAATGATACATCATACAAGCTACGATCTGTTAAACAGTGTGTTATGATTTAAGTAACTGAAATTGGAAAGATAACACAGTGAAGAAAGAAGAGTAACGATAAGAATGAAATCTGCTTTGTTGTTAGACTGACAAAGGAAAGTGCTTCAGCATTCGTTTGAATTCAAGTATGATAAGACATAAAATATTAAGCTAAGAAGTAGTAGATTCCACATTCGAACACCGGTAGCAGTGCGAAGATCGATGTGTTTTTTAGGCAAGTAGAGCTAGAACAGACGTATTGCGTCATATATTGAAGTTACGACGGGGCAACGCACGGTCCTATCACATTAATGTATCCACTGCCTGTGTTCGACGTCAAAGCGCAACAATCACTCACAGACAACTGATACCAGCTCTATGTTAGGAGGGATGCGGAAACTACTGCAGCCGTTCTCGTAATGCGGAAACGGAACGATTTGGCTCTGAGAACTATGCGACTTAACTTCTGAGGTCATCAGTCGCCTAGAACTTAGAACTAATTAAACCTAACTAACCTTAGGACATCACACACATCCATGCCCGAGGCAGGATTCAAATCTGCGACCGTAGCGGTCGCCCGGCGCCAGACTGTAGCGCCTAGAAGCGCACGGCCACACCGGCCGGCGCAACGATTTATCTGACGTCCAGAAGTGCATGATCACTGGCTTTGGGGCCAAGTGTTGCAGGATATCCGAAACGGCTAGGTTTGTAAACCGTTCACAAGCCGCCGTGGTTCCAGTAAACCGTCCATGGTGAAAAGGCGCTATCCAAAACCGGAGTCAAGATAACAGTGGAGCACCATGGACCACAGATGGCAGGTGGTGAACGATGGTTGCGGAGATGTGTAGGGACGAATGGAAGTGCGACTGTTGAGCAACTGAACGCCCAGATAAACCAAGGGTCTATCAACAATGTCTCCTCAACGGCGCCTAATTTACGCATTCTTGCTCACGGCTGTTCATTGATGACGAAGGATGGAGTTTGGTAGTTTGCACACAACTGGACTTCTACTGAGTGGCAGGTGACGTTTTCAGACGGGCCGCATTGTACGCTTCATCGGACAGATGGCCATTGGCGTTACGGCGTGAAAAGTCTGAAATCACACTGCAACAATCGTCAGAAGGGTCCAGGCCGAATGGCGTTCCCAGGCGGATCTCAACATTCTGGAAGGCACAGTGGGTCAACACAAGTATGCATCTATCCTTCGGCACCATGTCTACTCCTATATCCAATTTGATTTTCTCGGCGTCTACCTGCAGGTCACTGCAACGTGTCACACAATTCGCAGTGCGCTTGCGTGGTTCGAAGAACACCAGGAAGAGTTTAATGTGCTCTTCGGCCACCAATATCCCCGGATTTCAGACGAATAGAGAATGTATGGGATCATTTCGATCAGGCCGTTCGCACCATGTGTCTTCTACCGAGAAATCTAGCGCAGCTGGTTACGGCACTTAAGTAGCCGTGGCTCCCCATCCCTGTCGGTGTCTTCCAGAATCTGACTTCTGCACGTTTCGCAGCGGTCAGCGCTGCAAAAGGTCGTTATTTATGCCTCTGATAGATAGTCACATGAATATGCCTAGTCAGTGTATTATTATTCCGAGAAAATGTCTAGGGCCTCCTATATGCATTCAGATTTTCTCTTTGGTCCTAAAGGTTCTTCGTAAATAGTTTTTTATGAACCTCCAACATAAATTATATTTCTCTTCGAATATGTACAATTAATATGATGGCCTAGAAAGTCCTGTAAATCTCCATCTATAGTTTTGTCTCCAATTCAGAATCTTCAGGCTGATGGGATTAAGTGCTATATCAAATGAAACGTGTTCCTATGAATTATTCTCTTTGACATCTCACCCGTCTGGATATCCGCGCTTGTTAGCACGCTGCTTCCGGGATGCGGTGAGGCTCGAGACTGCGGACCCAATTGCCCGGGGATTACGACGAGGGCCTGTGTTCGAACCAGCCTGGTAGTGGCTTCCAGCAGGTTTCCAACGACCGCTACCAGACCGTTACCAACTTCAGACTTAAGTTACACGACTCGCAAACTTTCAGAAAGCGTTCCAACGTAACGGCTTGGAAAAATAAGAAGATTTTTGACCTATCAACGCCCCCCTCCCCCCCCCCCCCCCCTTCGGAGGTTCGAGTCCCATCTCGGGCATGGGTGTGTGTGTTGTCCTTAACGTAAGTTAGATTAAGACGTGTGTAAACCTAGGGAACGATGACCTCAGCAGTTTGGTCCCACAGTCCTTACCACAATTTTCCAAATTTCCTATCAGTGGTTGCTGTTGGATACACTTGCAGCAGTGACATACATAGTGCTGAAACATCTGGAGGTGAAGAATGTGTAGGCGTTGTTCTATGAGAAAGGGTAGCACTTTGCCGCATGTGAATTAACTATTGCTAAAACTCGAACATTCCTGACCTTGGCATACGCCTGAAGTCAGGAAATGAATACCGGTAGTTGTGACTCATGATAAATATTCCCTACCGAGAAGAAACAGCTGAGAGTTTAGTATACCATTCCATCGTACATTCATCTGCAAGTTGCACTATGTGATCAGAAGTATTCTGACACCCCCAGAAACATACTTTTTCATATTAGGTGCATTGTGTTGCCACCTACTGCCAAGTACTCCATATCAGTGACCTCAGTAGTCATTAGACATCGTGAGAGAGCAGAATGGGGCGCTCCGTGGAACTCACGGACTTCGAACGTGGTCAGATGATTGGGTGTCACTTGTGTCATACGTCTTTACGCGAGATTTCCACACTCCTAAACATCCCTAGGTCCACTGTTTCATACCTGACAGTGAAGTGGAAACGGGAAGGACACGTACAGCCCAAAAGCGTACCGGGAGACCTCGTCTGTAGACTGACAGACACCGCCGACAGTTGAAGAGGGTCGTAATGTGTAATAGGCAGACATCTATCCAGACCAGACTGCATCAGGACCCACTGTAAGTTCTATGACAGGCGGGAGGTGAGAAAACTTGGATTTTATGTGCGAGCGGCTGCTCATAAGCCACACATCATGTCGGTAAATGCCAAACCACGCCTCGCTTGGTGTAAGGAGCGTAGATACTTGGACGACTGAACAGTGTAAAAACGTTGTGTGGCGTGACAAATCACGGTACAGAATGTAGCGATGCGATGGCAGGGAGTGAGTATGGCGAATGCCCGGTGAACGTCATCTGCCAGCGTGTGTAGAGCCAACAGTAAAATTCGGAGGCTGTGGTGTTACGGTGTGGTCGTGTTTTTCGTAGAGAGGCTTTCACCCCTTGTTGTTTAACGTGGAACTATCACAGCCCAGGCCTACATTGATATTTTAAGCACCTTCGTGTTTCTCACTGTTGAAGAGCAATTTGGGGATGGCGATTGTATCTTTCAACACGATTGAGCACCTGTTCATAATGCACAGCCTGTGGTGGATTGGTTATACGACAATAACATCCCTGTAATGGACTGGCCTGCACAGAGTCCTGCCCAGAATCCTATAGAACACCTTTGGGATGTTTTGGAACACCGACTTCGTGCCAGACCTCACCGACCGACATCGATCCGTCTCCTCAGTGCAGCACTTCGCGAAGAATGGGCCGCCATTCCCCAAGAAGAATTTCAGCACCTGATTGAACGTACGCCTGCGAGAGTGGAAGCTGTGATCAAGGCTAAGGGTGGGCCAACAGTATATTGATTTCCAGTATTACCGATGCAGAGCAGTCAGAAGTCATATTCAGCCGGGTGTCCGGATACATTTGATTACATAGTGTATCTACCCTAATGGACTAAGGTTAAAGAAACATTGGCTAATTTGGACCCTTACTCGATAGTGTCTTTCTTTGTTGTCTGACGTACGAAAGTAACATTTGTAGCCGTCGATGTAAGACATGGATTTTTTTAAATAATACTGTATATTTTTTGTGATATTGGAAAGCTACTTCAAGAGCACTTCGGCATAAGATATGTGCAATTTCATCAAAGTATAACAATGAATCGTGCTGTGTAACACTGTCTTGCCTTCTGTAAAAGAGGACCTACAAATGTATGCGTACTATATCAAATTTAAGCTAGCATGTCGCTCATGTATGGTTCGTTATGAATTTCTTATTAAGTGCTCAAATTGTTGACTGTGAGCAGCGATACAAGCTATAAGGCGATTCCGAAAGGATTACACTACTTTGCTGAATTCCATACGAGTATTTTACTGTGCAGCGGTGTGTTTATGGCGTTTCGTAACTTCGGGTGTAGTCGTTATTTTCTTTTTGACCTCTTATCCTGCACAGATATACACTGTCTGATCAAAACTATCCGGATACCACTATGTTATGCGAAATTCAGCGCTGTACATCACGAGATACCGGCCTGCCAGTAGAAAGGAGGAGAAGATATTGTATTGCCAGAAGCACCAACAGTAGAATGGGCATGCCAGGAGCGTTCTGTGATTTTGAACGTGGATTTATTACTGCATTGGATGTCACCTGAGTAACAAGTCCCCCAGGGACAATCGACACTTCTAAAACTGCCTGAACCGTGGATTTACTTTCAAAATCTTTTCTTAAAGAATTTACTTTGTTTACTAGCGATTCATCAAGAACATTAACACATTTAATCACACTATGTGAGCGTGGAAGTGGTTGCCAGTGGGTAACTGATGAAAACAAATTTCTTTCAACAAATGGAAATTTTATTCCTAAAAACCCTTTCCTTTTTTTAAAATTATAATCAGAAAGCACCCTCTAAATAGGAAGTTACAATTTATTCAGAGGCAGAAACAACAATTTTTTTATTTTTTTTATTTTTTATTTTTATTGACAGTATGAGCTTTCGGACTGAGAACCTTGCCCTCCCTTTTAACAGGGCCGTAGTCACGACCGCTCACAACAACCTCTGAAAGACTACAATGGTGCAAATCTGCAACACACCAAATTACTTTAAACTAAAAATTGTAACAACTCACACAAGCACATAAGCTATGCACACCGCAGGAGGGATGGAAATCGTACAAAGCACTCACATTAAAAAAATTACTTGCCACCGAAAGTGCAACTTGTTTTTAAAAGAAAACTCTTACGGTGGATGGGTGGCAACTTTATATAGTAAAATGACCATTTAAATAAAAACCCATGTAATGCTATCTTACATAAAATGAACAAACATGCTCTACATTACACATATACCGCCTCTCAAGATGATAGGCAAGATAAAAACGTATTTCAGGAATTCGGCCTTTACACCTTTAGCAATAAATTCATTAACACTGAATCCGACAAACATGACAGAGGCAGCTATTAACGTACGGCAAGCCGACAGACAGACACTAACTGCCTAACAAATGCGGACGGGAGACAGACGAGCAAGATGGGGTCGAGAGACAGACCAAGGAAACAAGTAGAATTTAACAAGTAAATGAAACAACATGTTACGAATCACTTAACTTTTAATAAACTGCGATGTCTGGCGAAGACCTGGCGCAGCACCCCCCAAAACGCTCTCCCGAACCGTCCGCTGCCAGCCGCTTCAACGGACGCAAGAAGGCGCGCCGATCCTCCGTCTCACGGCGTCCCAGCTCCCAGCGGCCAGACCGATGTCGTGGGTTGACTCCTGTTGCTCTCGTGTCGGCCGCGAAGCTACTACCCCTCGCTATACGGCGCGGCCCACTGGACTGACGTGGCGACTTCACATGCGCCGAGCTCAAGACGGACCAGTCATCTTGTGTCCCAGTGCGCGACCGACCAACCGATCGATCCAACCGCCAATGACCATTGCCTGAACAAACTCGAGCAGACTGGCGGCCTAACACGTACTAGCACTCCGGACGACAGGCAGACACTGACTGCCCCACAGTGACCCGGCTGACCAACTGACTAGACACGCCCAGAGCGAGCTCATAGCGCCCCTTAAATGCACGTGAACAGGCAACCTTTCCCCTTTCCCACCAGAGGGAGACACCAAAGCCACGATTGCCACAGCGGCGCCACCGCCAGAAACGACGCTACGCGCTGAGGCGCGCTCTTCAAAACAGCAGTTTTTTCCACGGCTCACTGCTCAAGCCAGTTTTTGATGATTTGACTCTGAAGCAGAAACGAGAAGGAATGACCACAGCTAAATCAACATCAGACCTCATCTACCTATGGACAGAGATCGTTGAGCATTACGAGGACAGTTGTAAAAAATCGCGTGAGTTGCAAAATCGCGTGAGTTGCAAAATGCCATCAGCAAATCCAGCTAGCACAATACCTGTGTGCGGGGAGTTAAAAAAAATCGTGTACAGTCGTCGAGCAGTCCACATAAGCCACACGTAGTGGGGCTTGAAATGGTGTAAAGAGTGACGATGTTTTGGAGCGATGGATAACGCGGCAATCCGATGGAAGAGTCTGCGTTTTGTGAATACTTGAAAAACGTTGACTGCCATCACGTGTAGTGCCGACACCGAAATACAGGTTTGGGGTTGTTACAAAGAGTTGATGTTTTTCTTATTTAGTTTGTGGTCCGCTTACTGCGCTAAAGAAAACTACAATTTCAAGAGGATACAAACACATTGTAACAAATTTTGTACTGCGTGCATTAGAGGTGCAGTTCGGAGACAATTATTGTCTGTATCAGCTTGACGCAGCACCTTGTGATAACGCAACATCTGTAAGGCAATGGCTTGTGGACATTGACATGCCTGAACAATCTGGGCACTGGGATTCCTGGTCTGCCGAGGGTCCCAGCTGTTACCAGAAACATCTTTGGGATGAGTGAAAACAGCAACTTCACTCGAGACCCCAGCGTATAACACCTCGGCGATCTCTGGATTCCACTATCGACAAATGGTGGGCTGTCTCCCTCCACAGAACTTCAGAAACCTCATTGACAGTGTCGCCAGCCGCCAGCTGGGTTGAACATACGCATATTAATGTCCAGTAATAAGTGTCACGATACATTTAATCATAGTGTGAGTCCAAAGAATTTGGAAAACATGGTGCCCATTCTGTGGTTCCTGAACGTCCAATCTCCAAATGTTCTGTCTGGGTAGGATATCTGTCATGTTGATACCACATTCATTGCCTGCGGCAGAATGTCTGTTAATAACAGCATATATTTCTTGTTATTTAGGGTCTCGCTATCAAAACAGGAACCGACGACGCGATTCCTGATAAGCCTACACCACGCGTTATGAGACCACGGTCGCTCTTTATCCACTTACGTCAGCCAGCTTGAGTTTTTAATGAACAGTGGTGCAGATTGAGAAGATTAAAGTTCCGATCCTTTGGAAACGATTGTTCATTCGTAAAACAAAATCTTTCGGAGGGTCGTTCATTTTTTAGCTTTCGTAAACAGCATTCCAGGAACTGTAACTGAGTTGAAAGTCACTGCCATAAAGCTACAGACGGGGTGAAATTTCAAAAGGAAGAAATGTGTTGGAATGTAGAATCTGCAGAACACACCTTTGGCTGGTCCCATATGCGGTTTCAGTGTCCCTCGTTTTGACAGGTACATTATGTATTACTGCTGCTTATGTATTATTTGCATGTATTTCAACAGCTGCTGTTCTTTTTCACAGGCGTATTCTATTCCTTACACGGCCAATTTATTAATATTTTTTGTAATATTTTCAAAGACTGGTCGTGTGGACCTGGGGCGATCAGGGTACCATTCATATAAAACTAACTGTCCAGCAATATTCGCAACGAAAGAAAGCCCTATTCAGTTTTTCGAACATCGTATACATTGTAGAACTCTGAACAGTTTCACGGGGAAGTTGTCTGATTGCTACATTAGCACAGCGCTAAATTACAGGTTTCACCATACCTTTTTAGTAGTTTCCTTTACGTTTGGTACAGTTCGCGGCGTTGTTATCACGTTAGTATCCGATCATGTTTCACATTTGCTGTGAACGTGAAGAAGTCTGAAAAAGCTATTTCGAATGTAGTTACAAAATTAGTTGGTGCCATACACGTTAAAAATTACTTTTGTATGTCAGAAAATTCGTCACATTGTTCGCTGTGACTTAACTCAAACGACACCTAAATATTTTTTTCTTATTCTGTATATATTTTGGTTGGCATGCCTTAACTACCTCACCTTGTACGGTCAATGAAAGAGAATAATCTAGATTTACAGAGAGATACCAACATTCGTTCTTCCCATGTACAACAGGGATAAGGGGGAACTGTTTCTCGTTCGGTGTATCCTCTTCCACATTCTGAAGTTGAATCGGGGAGTGCAGATGCAAGTGCAGAATTGGAATACGCTCGGTTCGTGGAATGAAAGGCATCTCCGCTCCGACATGCCAGTTAGGCAACTCTGCGTAGCACCCGCATACCCGAGACCTCTCTGAAACTACTGCCCGCATCAACTGCCTGTGTCACCACGTGCCAATTATTGCAATAAGCACACGCTGTGTTGCTTAACAGATACTCCGCAGCAAGCTGATGCCATCCAGTTGCTGGAGTATAACTGCAGAAATTCCTCAATCACTGGTACCACCGGCGTTGAATGCCAGCGTCGACGGGCCAGAGTATAATCGACTTGTTACTTTCACATAGTATAATGTCGTCTCGAAATAATGAAAATTTTGTATATTCCTTCTTTTCTACAGCACTAGTATCTGGTGACTGTAACTCTTAAAATACTCTCTTGAGGGTTACTATTCTTCTGCACAAACAAAATGCGATTCCCCTCTTGTAGAAAAAGAAAGGTAAGGTGGTGGCGACCAACGAATCACTGGGTCTCAATATCCTAATAAGGAGGCATAGTGTGTCTTTCCAAAGAGATGGTGCCGGGATTACTACAGTATGCTTTTAATTACACTGCTTTTCTACAATGACTGTACAGTTACTGTAGACATCGTTTATTTATATCTCTCTATTGGCATTAGAATGTTGTCGGACGAAGACTGTAGAAATACTAATGACAGATTTTACTTATATCTCTCTATTGAGAAGTTAGAAGTGTAGAGCCATTTTGATCTTGCAGCAGTTAATCAGATGCAAACGCCTAAAATCTATCACGTATGATATTCAAACTATTAAGTAATGATCAAAAATAAAAGTACGTTACATGTCCTACAATGTAACAACGTTATGACCACATATAATAAATAATATTTTTGTTCCACAGAAACAGTAAACCAAATAAATCCAACGAAACATGGCACAACAATTATTTTCACTTGTACATTTTCGGTGAACCAATAGGACATCTATTAACGTAAGTACAACGACGTCAAAAGGATAATCACCTTGTTCGCTAATATCAATGGTGTGACAGTAGTTTTAATTAAGTCACTGTCACAAGTTATAACATATGTCGCTGTCTCTTATGATGTGACCACATTGCTTAATTTAAATATACGTTGGAATCAGAATTTCTTACTGTAGGACACGAAGACGACATTTTCTCAGATGGTATCATACCGGTCCATATTAATAAATAATTTTGGAATTGAAACTTCCTGACAGATTAGAACTGTGTGCCACACCGAGACTCGAACTCGGGACCGTTGCCTTTCGCGGGCAAGTGCTTTACCAACTGAGCTACCCAAGCACGACTTACGCCCCCTCCTCACAGCTTTACTTCCGCCAGTACCTCGTCACCTACTTTCCACGCTTCACAGAAGATCTCCTGCGAATTCTTTATTCATTCCATATGTTCACAATAGGAAATAGATTGTATTAAAATACTCAGAGACACATCATTCCACCTCCATTAATTTTCATACGGTAATTAGCCGTCTATGTAGTGCATAGACTGGATTCTTATCCCAGCTTCCTGCTTAACATTACTAACTTTATCGAGACCCTTTGAAACTCGTACAGGATATAGTTGTTCTGTATCCATGAAAACTGAGCGAGCCATACAGCACTATGGTTAATGCACTGAACTGGTGTTCCACAGTAGCTGGGTTCTCATTGACGTCTGTACATTTCAACTGTTCCCCTAAACGACTGGGATGGTCGCTTTCCGTTAACTGGCATCAGAGACGATCTCCTACAGGCGACGGTATTATACTGATGACAAACATGACGAACAACACAATGTCAACAAATAAACAATTTGTTTGTTGACAATTTCACAGAATATTACATATTTGTACTATTATATAAGAATTTACTTCGAACTTCCTGCCAGATTAAAACTGAGTGTGCCGGACTGAGATTCGAAATCGGGTACTCTGACTTTCACAGGCAAGTGTTCTAGCGACTTAGCTACCCAACCACGACTGAGCAGCCTTCCTTACAACTGTACTTCCGCCAGTACCTCGACTGCTGCCTTCCAGATTTCACTGACGCTCTCTTGCAAAACTAGTAAGACTAGCACTGCTGGAAAAAACGATATTACGGAGACATGGCTTAGCCACAGCCTCAGGGATGTTCCCAGAATCAAATTTTCACTCTGCAGCGGAGGGTGCGCTAATACGAAGCCTCCTAACAGATTAAAACTGTCTACTGGAGACAGTGCTTGGGTAGCTGTGTCGGATCCCGATTTGGGGTTTCAGTCCGGCACACAGTTGTAATCTGCCAGGCCGATCCAAGTAAATTCTTAAAAAAGAAAAAAAAATGTGGGCAGGATATCTGTTCCTGTTAATAAAACTGCCGGTAGAGCGCTTGCCAATGAAAGGCAAAGTTCCCAAGTTCGAGTCTCGGTCAGGTACACACTTTTGTATCAGCACACAGCTGCAGAATGAAAATTTCATTCTGGACGAATTTATTTGTTTCAAGATTTTAAACATTATTTGTTGACTAAAAGTCTGCATAAGAGTCTGTACACCTTGAATTGTTATTTGATAATACCATTATTGAATTTAGCTGCAACACATAAGCTGTAACAGAAAATTCGTAGAATCGCGCAAATTGATGCAGCCACAGAAAGGAGTGTTCTTTATCACACGAAGCACCAGAGTCATGAACAGTGCGATACACCTGCTTCTGGAAACAACCGTAATTGATGTTCAGATGTTTAATAGCCTTTCTGATTCTCCCGTCGGCAGTTGTCATACGAGTGATGCTACGGTAGTAAACGTAAGCCCTTTCTTCTACTTGTTTATGAATCCTGCCATTCTTTTTTCCACACTTCCCTGGCTAAAGCTATACAAAATAGGTAGCAATACCTAATTTCTCCTTTGCGAGTGAGCTTCTTATTCAAAACATCTATCAGCTGGTTTCCCTTAATGCTATTAAGTCTCTTTCCCCCAGCAGAACATGACCTTCTACTAGCTGCTATGGAGTGATTCGCGCACGCTGTGCGCATCCAAGTGATTAACATCCTCTGGTGTCTAAATAGTTCAGAACAGAAAGCACTCATCTAGTATCAGAAGGTGATCGTTTCTTCCACTTGATAGTGATAATACTGGAGAGGACGACTGTTAGCACTGATGTTAAAAGCATAAATTTCGCTTTGCTTTTGATAACTGGTTTCCAGCACATCCTCCGCAGTGTAGTAATGCTACAATATATAGTATATGAGTGTGACGATTCAATTTTTGGTTATTCTGAATAGACCTCTGCCGAATTCATTACCCTTTCTCGTTCAGTTCCAGATTGTGTCAAAAAATACGTTTGTATTATAATTTAGATAAAATCAGTTGTTCATCAGATCCCAGCAAACAGAATTTTCATATGTAATTATCTCGATAAGCATATAATGCACTAACATATCACTGCTGAGAACGCATTCGCGCTTGAATTTTGACTGTGATGTACCTGACTAGCGCAACCTTCTGTCATCGTCTTTTAAAAATCATGAAAGCAGTTACGCAATAAATAATAAAAACGCTGAAAGAAACAAACCGGTAGCACAGTCTTTCTGTACTGTAGCGTCATGATTTTCCGGTGTCTTTGCAAAGTAACAGCTCCGTCAGCGAGCGGTTAAAGTCTTCATATGAGCACAAACATCGTTCATGATCTCTAATCTTGAGGCTCAGACACAGCATCCACTTTCATCGCAGGTGGCAGCTCTCGTGGGGAGCAGGGACTCGACCACAGCGGATGCTGCAGCAGCGACGACTGTGGCGTCAACAACCCCGACATCGACGGCGGCGCCGGCACGCGGCCTGACGATAAGCAGGTGGCGTCTCAGCCCAGGGAACGCGGCGAACCGATCGCCGACGGACGGGAAGGTGCGTCATCATCTTTCCCAGTTTCGCTATCTCGTAATCCCCCTTGAAAAAGCCGATGATTCTTTTAAAGATAATACATGTCTAACGTTTGATTATCACACTTCTCCAAATTACACCAGGACGCATAGGTTCCATGCGTGACAGTATTCTACATCAAAAAATGGTTCAAATGACTCTAAGCACTATGGGACTTAGAATCTGAGGTCATCAGTACCCTAGATTTAGAACTACTTAAACCTAACTAACCTAAGGACATCACGCACATCCATGCCCGAGGCAGGATTCGAACCTACGACAGTAGCAGCAGCGCGGCTCCGGACTCAAACGCCTAGATCCGTTCTGTCACAGCGGCCGGCAGTAGTGTAGCGACCTTCTTAAACGAACTGTGAAATACTGTATATTACTTCCTTCAAAACTGTGCATACATACACACTACTGACAGTCCACGTTTCTGTCAGCCCGCAATAGCTCCCACCCGTCGTGGCGGAACTTCATTTTCACTCCGCCGCTTGCAGCAACGAACCGACTTCTCCAAGTCAGACGACGAGCCAAACAAGCGAGAAACGACTCCATAAAAACAGATGATAGGTTTCACATTTATATTTATTTCCGTCATGGCAAAAAGATAAATACATTCTTCAGCTGTAGAGCGAGTGTCGCTGTGAAAAGTTTGTTTACAGCACGCTAGAGTATGTTCACTTCTAGAAGGACATTACAGGTCTTTGGAATAGGTTCTAGACCATAGCTGGCCTGGTTGTCAAGAATATTAGGAAAAATGGCTAAAGTTGCACCCATGTCGAAGTTGTTAGCAACAATCTAGTCAACTGGAGAAGGGTGGGGCAGAGAAAGTCTGCGGTCCCTTTGACGAAACTTTCCCAGGTTTCGCACGTGGTGATGTATTGCTAACACGGAAGAACAATCTGTGCTCCCGGATGAATACATAATTCTCGTCTTGAATATGTGTCCACTGTCTCAACTTAATCGTTACTATTGCTTACGGAGCCGTTCTGTTATTCTGAAAGTAAAAAGCTTACCTATTCAAAAAACTGCTTTTCAGTGATCCCATCTGCTGTCCGGATGTAATGCGACTGATCTCTGGAAGCAGCAACTGAAGCTGCTTACAAAAATTAATTATCGGACACTGAACTTAAACAAATAGCGAGATCAGCGACTGTTGTGAAGATTGAGAAACGTATGCCACACATTTAATAATGGTACGCAAACACTGTCCAATTGAGGAGCTACATGGCGCAAGTAGCGGCTGCAGTCACGAAAACTGACAAACTGCAGAGATAGAGGTGTGCTGAGCCTTCACATTCGTATCCAGTAACACCTATCGGCTGAGGATGGCACGGTGGTCGGTCGGTACCGCTGAGCCTCCTTAGGCCCGTTTGGTCGTAGTTTAAACGCAAACACTGCACATACCACCAAATTCAGACATCAAGATATTGAATCTCGTATGTTGAAATAAGTGAATTCTTTTTCATTTCGCATGACTGACGATCATAGCGACCTTGTAAACATAAATATTACCAAAGATTTATTAATTTCTGCGGACATAAGCGAATCAAATGATATCATTACGCAGAAGTGCGCCCCCACACATGAAAAGGGGAGATGTAACACGACCGCGACCGGTTTCTTTGTTGTTTCTGTGAATTTGCACATTATTTTGCATTTCATAGGCAGGTGACAGAATTATCATGAGGCAGAACTTTTGACTGTCCGAATAAACGGTGTTCGATTGACATACACCATCCGAAGATGCCATCACAATCGTCATCAATAGTGGTCACTCTCGATACCCACTGCTACAATGAATTCACCTCCAGTATTCTCCCCCCATGAACCATGGACCTTGCCGTTGGTGAGGAGGCTAGCGTGACAACGATACAGACGGCCGTACCGTAGGTGCAACCACAACGGATGGGTATCTGTTGAGAGGCCAGACAAACGTGTGGTTCCTGAAGAGCGGCAGCAGCATTTTCAGTAGTTGCAGGGGCACCAGTCTGGATGATTGACTGATCTGGCCTTGTAACCCTAACCAAAACGGCCTTGCTGTGCTGGTACTGCGAACGGCTCAAAGCAAGGGGGAATAACAACCATAATTTTTTCCGAGGGCATGCAGCTTTACTGTATGATTAAATGATGATGGCGTCCTCTTGGGTAAAATACTCCGGAGGTAAAATAGTCCCCCATCCGGATCTCCGGGCGGGGACTACTCAAGAATTGAATTTGAATTTAGGCTCTGAGCACTATGGGACTCAACATCTTAGGTCATAAGTCCCCTAGAACTTAGAACTACTTAAACCTAACTAACCTAAGGACATCTCACACACCCATGCCCGAGGCAGGATTCGAACCTGCGACCGTAGCAGTCCCGCGGTGATTCCTCAAGAGCACGACGTTATCAGGAGAAAGAAAACTGTCATTCTGCGGATCGGAGCGTGGAATGTCAGATCCCTTAACCGGGCAGGTAGGTTAGGAATCTTAAAAAAGGAAATGGATAGGTTAAAGTTAGATATAGTGGGAATTAGTGAAGTTCGGTGGCAGGAGGAACAAGACTTTTGGTCAGGTGAATGAAGGGTTATAAATACAAAATCAAATAGGGGTAATGCAGGAGTAGGTTTAATAATGAATAAAAAAATAGGAGTGATGGTAAGGTACTACTAACAGCATAGTGAACGTATTATTGTGGCCAAGATAGACACGAAGCCCACACCTACTACAATAGTACAAGTTTATATGCCAACTAGCTCTGCAGATGATGAAGAAATTGATGAAATCTATGATGAGATAAAAGAAATTATTCAGATAGTGAAGGGAGATGAAAATTTAATAGTCATGGGAGACTTGAATTCGAGAGTAGGAAAAGGGAGAGAAGGAAACATAGTAGGTGAATATGGATTGGGGGAAGGAAATGAAAGAGGAAGCCGTCTGGTAGAATTTTTCACAGAGCATAACTTAATCATAGCTAACACTTGGTTCAAGAATCATAAAAGAAGGTTGTATACCTGGAAGAACCCTGGAGATACTAGAAGGTATCAGATAGATTATATAACGGTAAGAAAGAGATTTAGGAACCAGGTTTTAAATAGCAAGACATTTCCATGGGCAGGTGTGGACTCTGACCACAATCTATTGGTTATGAACTGTAGGTTAAAACTGAAGAAACTACAAAAAGGAGCTAATTTAAGGAGATGGGACCTGGATAAACTGACTAAACCAGAGGTTGTAGAGTGTTTCAGGGAGAGCATAAGAGAACAGTTGACAGGAATGGGGGAAGGAAATAAAGTATAAGAAGAATGGGTTGCTCTGAGGGATGAAGTAGTGGAGGCAGCAGAGGATCAAGTAGGTAAAAAGAAGAGGGCTAGAAGAAATCCTTGGGTAACAGAAGAAATATTGAATTTAATTGATGAAAGGAGAAAATATAAAAATGCAGTAAATGAAGCAGGCAAAAAGGGATACAAACGTCTCGACAAATGTAAGGATGTAGAGGCTTATCTCACTAGGGGTAAGGTAGATACTGCCTACAGGAAAATTAAAGAGACCTTTGGAGAGAAGAGAACCACTTGTATGAATATCAAGAGCTCAGATGGAAACCTAGTTCTAAGCAAAGAAGGGAAAGCAGTAAGGTGGAAGGAGTATATAAAGGTCTATACAAGGGCGATGTACTTGAGGACAATGTTATGGAAATGGAAGAGAATGTAGATGAAGACGAAATGGGAGATACAATACTGCGTGAAGTGTTTGACAGAGCACTGAAAGACTTGGGTCGAAACAAGGCCCCGGTAGTAGACAACATTCCATTAGAACTACTGACGGCCTTGGGAGAGCCAGTCCTGACAAAACTCTAGTATCTGGTGAGCAAGATGTATGAGACAGGCGAAATACCCTCAGACTTCAAGAAGAATATACACTCCTGGAAATGGAAAAAAGAACACATTGACACCGGTGTGTCAGACCCACCATACTTGCTCCGGACACTGCGAGAGGGCTGTACAAGCAATGATCACACGCACGGCACAGCGGACACACCAGGAACCGCGGTGTTGGCCGTCGAATGGCGCTAGCTGCGCAGCATTTGTGCACCGCCGCCGTCAGTGTCAGCCAGTTTGCCGTGGCATACGGAACTCCATCGCAGTCTTTAACACTGGTAGCATGCAGCGACAGCGTGGACGTGAACCGTATGTGCAGTTGACGGACTTTGAGCGAGGGCGTATAGTGGGCATGCGGGAGGCCGGGTGGACGTACCGCCGAATTGCTCAACACGTGGGGCGTGAGGTCTCCACAGTACATCGATGTTGTCGCCGGTGGTCGGCGGAAGGTGCACGTGCCCGTAGACCTGGGACCGGACCGCAGCGACGCACGGATGCACGCCAAGACCGTAGGATCCTACGCAGTGCCGTAGGGGACCGCACCGCCACTTCCCAGCAAATTAGGGACACTGTTGCTCCTGGGGTATCGGCGAGGACCATTCGCAACCGTCTCCATGAAGCTGGGCTACGGTCCCGCACACCGTTAGGCCGTCTTCCGCTCACGCCCCAACATCGTGCAGCCCGCCTCCAGTGGTGTCGCGACAGGCGTGAATGGAGGGACGAATGGAGACGTGTCGTCTTCAGCGATGAGAGTCGCTTCTGCCTTGGTGCCAATGATGGTCGTATGCGTGTTTGGCGCCGTGCAGGTGAGCGCCACAATCAGGACTGCATACGACCGAGGCACACAGGGCCAACACCCGGCATCATGGTGTGGGGAGCGATCTCCTACACTGGCCGTACACCACTGGTGATCGTCGAGGGGACACTGAATAGTGCACGGTACATCCAAACCGTCATCGAACCCATCGTTCTACCATTCCTAGACCGGCAAGGGAACTTGCTGTTCCAACAGGACAATGCACGTCCGCATGTATCCCGTGCCACCCAACGTGCTCTAGAAGGTGTAAGGCAACTACCCTGGCCAGCAAGATCTCCGGATCTGTCCCCCATTGAGCATGTTTGGGACTGGATGAAACGTCGTCTCACGCGGTCTGCACGTCCAGCACGAACGCTAGTCCAACTGAGGCGCCAGGTGGAAATGGCATGGCAAGCCGTTCCACAGGACTACATCCAGCATCTCTACGATCGTCTCCATGGGAGAATAGCAGCCTGCATTGCTGCGAAAGGTGGATATACACTGTACTAGTGCCGACATTGTGCATGCTCTGTTGCCTGTGTCTATGTGCCTGTGGTTCTGTCAGTGTGATCATGTGATGTATCTGACCCCAGGAATGTGTCAATAAAGTTTCCCCTTCCTGGGACAATGAATTCACGGTGTTCTTATTTCAATTTCCAGGAGTGTAATAATTCCAATCCCAGAGAAAGCAGGTGTAGACATATGTGAGAACTACCGTACAATCAGTTCAATAAGCCACAGCTGCAAAATACTGACGCGAGTTCTTTACAGACGAATGGAAGAACTAGTAGAAGCCAACCTTTGGGAAGATCAGTTTGGATTCCGTAGAAATGTTGGAACACGTGAGGTAATACTGACCTTACGACTTATCTTAGAAGAAAGATTAAGGAAAGGCAAACCTGCATTTCTAGCATTTGTAGACTTAGAGAACGCTTTTGACAATGTTGACTGGAATAATCTCTTTCAAATTCTAAAGGTAGCAGGGGTAAAATACAGGGAGCGAAAGGCTATTTACAATTTGTGCAGAAACCAGATGGCAGTTATAAGAGTCGTGGAATATGAGAGGGAAGCAGCGGTTGGGAAGGAAGTGAGACAGGGTTGTAGCCTCTCCCCGATGTTATTCAATCTGTATATTGAGCAAGCAGTAAAGGAAACAAAAGAAAAATTCGGAGTAGGTATTAAAATCCATGGAGATGAAATAAAAACTTTGAGGTTCGCCGATGACATTGTAATTCTGTCAGAGACAGCAAAGGTCTAAGAAGAGCAGTTGAACAGAATGGGTAGTGTCTTGGAAGGAGGATATAAGATGAACATCAACAAAAGCAAAACGAGGATAATGGAATGTAGTCGAATTAAGTCGTGTGATACTGAGGGAATTTGATTAGGAAATGAGACACTTAAAGTAGTAAAGGAGTTTTGCTATTTAGGGAGCAAAATAACTGATGATTGTCGAAGTAGAGAAGATATAAAATGTAGACTGGTAATGGCAAGGAAAGCGTTTCTGAAGAAGAGAAATTTGTTAACTTCGAGTATAGATTTAAGTGTGAGGAATTCGTTTCTGAAAGTATTTGTATGGAATGTAGCCATGTATGGAAGTGAAACATGGATGATAAATAGTTTGCACAAGAAGAGAATAGAAGCTTTCGAAATGTGGTGCTACAGAAGAATGTTGAAGATTGGATGGGTAGATCACTTAACTAATGAGGAGGTATTGAATAGAATTGGGGAGAAGAGGAGTTCGTGGCACAACTTGACAAGAAGAAGGGACCCGTTGGTAGGACATGTTCTGAGGCATCAAGGGATCACAAATTTAGCATTGGAGGGCAGTGTGGAGGGTAAAAATCATAGAGGGAGACCAAGAGATGAATACACTAAGCAGATTCAGAAGGACGTAAGTTGCAGTAAGTACTGGGAGATGAAGAAGCTTGCACAGGACAGAGTAGCATGGAGAGCTGCATCAAACCAGTCTCAGGACTGAAGACCACAACAACAACAACATTCTCCGTGTGTTACTGGATTTTTCATGCGTTACTATTTTCAGCAATATTCACTCACATTAGTCGTGCACAGTAGATTTGGAATTATATACAGCACCATTCATAATGCGCTTAACAATAAGACCAGAAAGAGAACGAGAGTAAAATTTTGTCAATATGTAGCTCGTTTAATACTTCTTCATGAAGTGAATATCGTGTTCCAGGAATGATATTCCCAAGAACAATAGAAAGCTACTCAATAACAGACCACACAAAAACACAACAGTGCAACAAGAACAAAAAGTATAGCCAGTTGAAAGCATAGTAACCAAATATCGCAACACCTTTTAAGAACGATTTCCCAAACCAGCCTTAGGTTCTGAGACGGCAGGAACAGCACATGTTGGAAGACTTAAGAAGAGATGGACAGACCATTTTTGATGAGAGAACATCCTCTTGCCTAACGCAGGAAATGTAGGAGACCAAGGAGAAGAAGTTAGTCTTACATATTTCAAATGTCATTTTCATATTTCGTTAAACCTTCCTATCGATATTATTTTGTTAATTGGGATAAAGCATAGCAGGTTAGGAAACATATACAGCACCATTCATAATGCACTTAACAATAAGACGATGCATTCGCCTACTAGTCGTCTTTACCTCTATTGCACGTATATTGTGCGCACACTTGCACAAAACACACACACTCCCACACACACACACACACACACACACACATATATATATATATATATATATATATATATATATATATATATATATATTTGAGGTGATTGCTGCAGCTTATATGATACATAACGCGACTGATGCTGGTATATAAGTACCGACATGTAGGCAGGGCAAGAGCGTGGCATTGGTGTCTTTCGGACGTGCTTGCGGTAAATGCGGAAACGTGAGTTATGGCGACCTTGTACCAAATGCTTCTAAACAAGACCAGCTTGCTGTTATCCATTCTTGGCTGCCGAAGGATAGCATCGGAGAATGCTCACGATTATCTGGACAACCGGGTTCGATACCCGGTCCGGCACAAATTATCACTGGCGTCGTTCCATTCTATAACTGATGCTTGTCGATTTTCGCAAATTCGTATACATTCAATGTAATGAAGTATGCGTATGTGACATAAAGTCACAAAAACCACCGTTGTTGGGTCAAGATCTGTGCTGGTGGAGTTTTGACACAAGTCACCGGTCGATCTGGAAGAAGCTGCGTCCCCTGAAATAGGAGACAATCGAGCACACCACCCTATCTCTGCTCATGCGATGGTGACGCTTTCGATCTCCTAGAAAAGGTCTTGAAGGGTCATCGATTCCCTTAGGAGGAGGATGTGCAGCAGGCAGTTACGGACATGTCCCAAAGGAGAGATGGAGAGATGTCGTTTTCGATCCAGCAGCTTGTATGAATAAAGACACAAAGGAATTATAGACATTGGGTGCCTGTGAGCATTGATTAAAGTCAATGGGGAAAGACGAAAATCTGTGCCGGACTGGGATTCCAACCCACGTCTCCTGCTTACTAGGCAGCTGCTCTGAACGGTAAGACATTCGGATGCAGTGGTCACGGCAACTGCACGCCTACAGTAAGATCCAAATTCTCATCAACACACTGCTAATGTAGAGCCCTTGCTCATTATCCTCAGTTTTTGTTGGGTCATCAGTCTTCTGACTGGTTTGATGCGGTCCACCACAGATTCCTCTCCTGCGCCAACCTCTTCATCCCAGAGTAGCACTTCCTACCTACGTCCTATATTATTTGCTGCATGTATTCCAATCTCTGTCTTCCTCTACAGTTTTTGCAGTTTATAGCTGCCGCACGGGGTAGCCGTGCAGTCTAGGGCGTCTTGTCACGTTTTGCGCCCCCCCCCCCCCCCCCGACCGGAGGTTCGAGTCCTCCCTCGGGCATGGGTGTGTGTGTCGTCCTCAACGTAAGTTAGTTTAAGTTGCATTAAGTAGTGCGTAAGCCTAGGGACCGATGACCTCAGCCGTTTGGTCCCATAATCCTTACCACAAATTTCCAAAATTTCCCTCTACAGCTCCCTCTAGTAACATTGAAGTCATTTCCATTTCCTCATGTCTTAATAGATGTCCTATAACCTGTTCCTTCTACTTGTCAGTGTTTCCCACAGGTTCCTTCTCTCTCCGATTCTGCACACAACCTCCTCATTCCTTACTTTATCAGTCGACCTACATTTCAACATTCGAATGTAGCACCATATTACTCATCTTCCGATCCTTTTCTTTTCCGGTTTTCCCACACTCCATGTTTCACTACCGTACAATGCTGTACTCCAAACGTACATTCTCAGAAATTTCTTCCTCAAATTAAGGCCGATATTTGATATTAGTAGACCTCTTGGCCAGGAATGCCTTTTCTGCCATTGCTGCTCTGCTTTTGATGTCCTCCGTGTTCCGTCCGTCATTAGTTATTTTGCAGCCTTAACTTCATCTACTTCGTGACCATCAATCATGATGTTAAGTTTCTCGCCGTTCTCATTTCTGCTACTTCTTATTAATTTCGTCTTCCTTCGATTTACTCTCAAACCATATTCTGTACTTATTAGATTGTTCATTCCATTCAGTAGATCACGTAATTCTTCCTCACTTCCACTCAGGATAGCAATGTCATCAGCGAAACTTAACAGTGATATCACCTTGAATTTTAATTCCATTCTTGAACCTTTCTTTTATTTCCATCATTACTTCTTCAAATGGTTCAAATGGCTCTATAGCCGCTCGGCCACACCGGCCGGCCATTGCTTCTTCGATGTACAGATTGAACAGTATGGGCGAAAGACTACATCCCTATCTTACAGCCTTTTTAATCTGAGCAATTCATTCTCAGTCGTCCATCTTATTATACCCTCTTGGCTCTTATTTTACCGGGTGATCAAAAAGTCAGTATAAATTTGAAAACTTAATAAACCACGGAAGAATGTAGATAGAGAGGTAAAAATTGACACACATGCTTGGAATGACATGGGGTTTTATTAGAACCACGCGCGCCACCCCATATTGCTAGACGCGTGAAAGATCTCTTGCGCGCGTCGTTTGGTGATGATCGTTTGCTCAGCCACCACTTTCGTCATGCTTGGCTTCCCAGGTCCCCAGACCTCAGTGCGTGCGATTATTGGCTTTGGGGTTACCTGAAGTCGCAAGTGTATCGTGATCGACCGATATCTCTAGGGGTGCTGAAAGACAACATCCGACGCCAACGCCTCACCATAACTCCGGACATGCTTTACAGTGCTGTTCAAAACATTATTCCTAGACTACAGCTATTGTTGAGGAATGATGGTGGACATATTGAGAGCATTTCATGTAAAGAACATCATCTTCGCTTTGTCTTACTTTGTTATGCTAATTATTGCTATTCTTATCAGATGAAGCGCCATCTGTCTGACATTTTGTGAACTTTTGTATCCTTCGGTTCTAATAAAACCCCATGTCATTCCAAGTATGTGTGTCAATTTGTACCTCTCTATCTACATTATTCCGTGGTTTATTCAGTTTTCAAATTTATACTGACTTTTTGATCACCCCGGTATATTACCCGTCTCTCCTCATAGCTTTTCCCTATTTTTCTCAGAATTTCGAACATTTTACAATGTCGAACGCTTTTTCCAGGGCGAGAACTTCTATGAACGGGTCTTGATTTTTCTGTAGTCTGCCTTTCATTATCAACCGCAACGTCAGAATTTGCTCTCTTGTGCCTTTACCTTTTCTAAAGCCAAACTGATCGTCATCTAGCATATCGTCTATTTTGTTTTCCATTCTTCTGTATATCATTCTTGTCAGCAGCTTGGATGCACGAGCTCTTAATCTGATTTTGCGATAGTTCTCGCACTTGTCAGCTCTTGCTGTCTTCGGAACTGTGTGGATGATATTTTTCAGAAAGTCAGATGGTATGTCACCTGATTCATACATTCTGCACACCAACGTAAATAGTCGGTTTGTTGCTACTTCCCCCAAAGATTTTAGAAATTGTGATGGAATGTTATCAATCCCTTCTCCCTTATTTGATGTTAAGTCCTCCAAAGCTCTCTACATTGACTTCTGTTTCTTCTTCCATCACTTCAAAGAAATCGTCCAGCTCATAGTGGCTTTCAATGTATTCTTTCGACCTATCTGATCTCTCGTCTGCATTTAATAGTGGTATACCCGTGGCACTCTTAATGCCATCGGCCTTGCTTTTAATGTCACCGAAGGTTGTTTTAAATTTCCTGTACGCTGAGTCCCTCCTTCCGACAATCATTTCTTTTTCGATGTCTTCCCATTTTTCCTGCAGCCATTCCGTCTCAGTTTCTTTGATTTGCCTAAGGGATCTTATTGGCGAAAAGGTCTTCATCCATTACGCTGTGCGTCGCGGTCCTTACCTCCAACGCAGAAGCTTCAAGAAAAAGGGTGAAATGCGAATAAGAGCGTTTGTAAATACCTTTCCGTCGTGTGGTGGCGTAGGCAGGATTTTGGGCAAATTTAGTGCCAATGTCATTAACCAACCATGTCCCGACACCTTGCTCTTACAAGTGTCGCCAAGCTCGAGGGTGACGTTGTAGGCCACTAAACTTTTGCACCATTAGAAAGGAAGGCTGTAGTCACATTGAAGCCAAATTTCAAACATACACATCGCAGTGGAAGATAATTAGGAGCTTTAGAAAAAGTGATCCTTTAATTGTGTTGCGCTTTGCTGTGTGTATGAACCTACAGTATATAAAGCTCTTGAGGTGATACAACCTCTCTGAAACCGTGCTCCCTTCCATTAGAACATGTATTCAAATAACTAGATTGGAATAACAAAGGAATAAAAATCAGTGACTCACAACTGAACCAACTGCTCTTTTCTGACGATGTTGTGTTCATAAGTGAAGATTTTTAAGAAAGATAGAGTATTTTCCGAGGCCTATAACTTTCCTCTGAAAAGATGGGTTTGGAAATGAAGATGAATAAAACATAAATACTACGCCCAGACAACCAACCAATGACATTTGGAAACCAAACTAAACAAGCTAGACCTCAAGCTATGGAAAAACAATTAGAATGTAGGAATTCATCGCAGAATAGGAGTGATGTGGGTAGCTTTCCACAAAGATATATACCGAGCAACAGTGGTGTCCCAAATGACCGGAAGGCTGAAGTCTATAACAAGGGCATACTACCAGTCTAAATCTACGATCTGGTAACGATGATTCTAAGTGCTTTTAAACTAAAGATCTCACAATGGGATGTGGAGAGGTATATAACAGGAGTCAGCCTCAGGGAAAGGATTTGATCAGAGGACATTATAGGAAGAAGAATAAGAAGAAGAAGAAGGTAAAAGATGTCCTTGAGAGAACTCCAAGCCTGAAGGGGCGGCGAGTCGGACAGTAGCTCGAAAAGATCAGAGCATGTGGATCTCTAGAATTGTTCTGGAGACCATATGTTCACAAGAGAGGCATTAAAAACCCAGGGAGAGACGGCTTGATGAGGTGACGCTCGTCGCTGGAACACACAGGTATGAGGTCGTAGCTAAAAATTGAAAACAGTGGAAAAATATGGAAGTGGCCTATATCCAGTAGAGGACTGAAATATATTGAAGAAGAAGAAGAAGGAGTAGGAATCAGGTGAGATGAGTGAAGGACCGTAATATCTCACGTGACTCACGCAAACGAGCTAATGAGTAAGTAGGGGATTGTCTGCATTTTCTATCTGCTCCCCTCGCTACAGGCAGACCGCCAGCTGCAGAAGAGAGATGCTCCCCACTAACGACTCTCGGCGGGCGCCATGCGCCGCCAGAGTGGAGGTCCCTGCATTATTGAGCAGAACAGCGGAACGCGCGCAGCGTGCGCTGGTCCCGGCTTTTCAGTAAAAGCCGACCCGACGGCTGTGGTTCACTGGTCCACCCTGGCACGTGAAACTTTAAACGCGAACCCTGGACTTCTGCCGTTTCTTCAGAAAAATAACACACGAAAGAATCAACAAGGCATTATAAAAAAGTGATAAAATTGTTTGTCTGCAGTCGGTCTTCTGTGTTGTTACGCCAGGTCACTTTAGTGCTTCTTCAGCTCAACGCTTCGAACTCACCTTTGGGATTTATGAGTTTGTTCGTCCACAAATTATTTACAAAGTCCACAATAAACTTCTTCCACAAATACTAGGTCATTTTTTCTTTCTTTTTGTGAAGGAAGGGGAGTCATCTGTCTTCTGACGGTTTGATGAGGTCCTCTTTTGTGCCGTCCTCTTCACCACAGAGTAGCACTTATGCTCCACGTCGCCAATCGTCGGTTGGCTCCATTCTAAACTGTCTTTTCACACTGCTTCGCCCTCAACGGCTCTCTCTAGTGTCATGGAAGTTATTCCCTGGCCTCTTAACATATATACTACTACATAGTCCGCTCTTCTCGTCAGTGTTTTCCATATGTTCTTTTCTTCACCGATTCTGCGGAAGACTACCTTGTTCCTTATCAGTCCATCCTTCTCAGTCCACCTAATTTTCAACATTTTTCTGTAGCACCACATCTCAAACCCTTCCATTCTTTTCTTTCCGGGGTTCCCCGCAGTCCGTGAGTCGTTATCATAAAACGCTGTGATGCAAAGCTACGTTCCCAGAAATTTCTTCCTCAGATACTAGCAGACTTTTCTTACCCATGGGTACCTTCCTTGCCTGTGGCAATCTGCTTTTTGTAGCCTCGATGTGTTATTTTACTTTAGTGTTAGAAGAATTCCTTATCGTCGTCTATTTCTATTCCATGTGTCTTCCGTTTAGTCACAATCCATATTGCGTACTCCGCAAACTAAAAAGTACGTAGGAGAATTTGTGTGCAGTATGGACAGTAGGGGAGATGAGCTGTCGGAAATAAAAATGTGAATGCAACTAACCCATTACGACAGAATACCTCAGTCGGTAAATCATTTTCCCGTGAAAGGTAAAACTAATGGCTTGCAATCGCTTTTGGACACATAGTTTTAATCTGCAAAGAGGTATAATTAAAATAATGATAATTAACGTGTCGTCTTATTGCAGACGTGCTTCAAGAGCTATTTCATTCGTATATAGCCGTGCGGAGTGGCCGAGCGGTTAGAGGCACTATGTCACGGATTGCGCGTCCCCTCCCGCCGGAGGTTCGATTCCTCCCTCTGGCATGGGCTTTTGTGTTGTTCTTAGCGTAAGTTGGTTTAAGTAGTGTGTAAGTCTAGGGACAGATGAGCTCAACAGTTTGGTCCCTTTGGTACATTTGAACATTCTTGCATAAAGCCATATTATTGCAGTCGTTAGTTCATAAATTCTCTCTCTCTCGCTCTCTCTCTCTCTCTCTCCCTCTCTCTCTCTCTCTCTCTCTCTCTCTCTTTCACACACACACAAACACACACACACACACACACACACACACACACACACACACACACACACACACACACACACAAACTATTTGTAATGAACGGCCAAAACTTCTGGCTTTGTTTTTTGTTAGTATTGTTATTTCCGTATGTCTGAAAATCTGAGTCATCATATGTCCACATTTGATGCTCGGGAGACTGGAAGGGATTTTAGTGCATAATCCTGTACAGATCTCATTTTACGTTAACTTGTTTAGTTTGACCGTATACGGCACAGTACCACATGTGTTTATTAATATGTTGTATCAACATTTTATCCCCACCTACAGCATTCTAAAAATAGTTTTTCAGTCCATAGTACTTAATCTTTAAAGGCGCTTTTCCAGTGATGTATTAACCGTTTGGATTTTAAGTGACTTTTTAATGGAATGAAATCGAAATTTTTAACTCTGCAATCTCTTTGGTCAATCTATTGCAAAAATTTATTCCTTGCTCTAAATGTTAACATATGTGTTCCTTTATCTGGCTTCTGTTTCATGGTTGTGACTGGGTAATAATTATTGATGTTAGTCCCAATGTGCGTAACCAAGTTGTACACGTACTGATATGCTGTGGTTACAGTCCTAAGCTGTTTAAGCAAATATTTACAGTTAAGCTGATGACAATTTTTGATATTATTCTTATGGCACTTTTTCTGTAGTCTGAAATCTTTTCCGATAGTGGCTCCACAAAGAATTGTTCTGTTGCTAAGGATTCGGTGCATATAGGTATAGCACGTAATTACACTGCACGGTCTGTTATAAATTGATAGTAGGGTGTCAATAACATACATACTGAAGACTTTCGTGTTAATATCTTCGTCTGTTCGTTCCCATTCAAGTTGGTTTGTTTATTACATAACATACGAAATTATCAGCTATGTTTAACGTCACATAATTATTTTCCCTCCTCACCCAAAAATTAAAGTCTTTTTTGTCTTCGTATTCAGTTTTGGTTTCTCGCAACATATCCGGCAGGACTCGTCTTTTCTTACTAATTTTAGCATTTAACGTGAGTGGTAATAGAAATAATTGATGAATTATGGGAAATAATATTTTTCTAAAGACATGCACACAAGCAGAAGTAATTACGGAACTAAAAACTAGACAATTAAGTTTTAAATTTCGTCAAAGGCGTAAAAGCGGACTAGGACCTGATCATTTTACAAATTACTAGTCACTGACGTGGCTTATCCCGAAATAAAAGAGAGTTGTGGTAAAGACTAGCAATGAGAATGAGTGTCAACAAGTATAGCTGACTTAACGCTTTCACCCCGACGCTGGAAACTGTTTCTTGACGTGGGGCTACGCGCGCACTCATACATCCCGTCATGTGGCGGGGCTATTTTTTCTCTTAATGCCATGGGGTGGCAATTGCATTGAAATGCCCTAGCCTACTGTTTTAATATGTTAACCTATTATTTTGAAATTTGCGTAAGTCCGTTCTTTGAGAACAAAGAGAGATCACATAGAATAATTTTACACTAAATTAACCACAAATTGTGTCGCATCCCATTTGTTAAGAAAGCTCTCTTGAAGTGTCACCCAAAATTGTATTCACAGCTGTTTGTTGCGCCTGACTGCTAGGTAAAACACCATACGCTAATGTGTTGCTGGTAGCATAATTGGTGCAGTCGAGCATGAGCCACCGGCACCAGCACCAGCTGGAATCCCACACTTCGGTTGTAAACAGAGTACTCTGCGGCGCTGGCACCTTACTTTGCATATATTTATCACTCATGCCTCGCTAAGCGCGGAGTCCCAACCGACTGCATATAAGGATAGTAAAAATCTGACCCGCATAGTCACAGACAAATATCCTACACATCGGTTTTCTGTAGACTTTCTGAAAAACTTCTGAGTTCGAATATAATAAATCTCCTTGAGACACAAAAGCTTCTGCCCACAAATCAGCACGAATTTAGAAAGCTTCCCTCGTGCGACTCTCAGCTTGCATTTTTC
Source organism: Schistocerca nitens (assembly GCF_023898315.1). Classification (NCBI taxonomy): domain Eukaryota; kingdom Metazoa; phylum Arthropoda; class Insecta; order Orthoptera; family Acrididae; genus Schistocerca; species Schistocerca nitens. Next base: position 431,000,037 of record NC_064622.1, read on the forward strand.
TCATAGGGTACCCTAATAACTACGGATGGAGGGGAACAGGCAGATTCCATATTCATAGATTTCAGCAAAGCGTTTGACGTGGTACCCCACTGCAGATTGTCGACGAAGGTCTGAGCATACGGAATAGGTTACCACATATGTGGGTGGCTTGAAGATTTTTTAAATATTAGGACCGTTCTCTCGACGACGAGTGTTCATTAGAAGCAAGGGGAACTTCATGTGTGCTGCAGGGAAGGGTGATAGGACCACTCTTATTCGCTCTATATATAAATGACGCGACGGACAGGGCGAGCAGAAAGTTACGGCTATTTGCTGGCAGGTCTATGGTGTACGGTAAGGTATCTTGTGACAGTCGGGATATAAAATATGACACGAAAATTTCAATTTGGTGTGATGAATGGCAGCTTGTTCTAATCTTAGAAAAATGTAAGTTAATGGAGAAAGACAAACAATCTTGTAACATTCGACTATGGCATTAGTAGGCTGCAGGTTGACGCAATCACCTCGATTAAATACCTGGGAATAGTTTCCTGAAGAGATATAAAATGGAATGAAGAAGTCATGTTCGAAGTAAGGAAGGCGAGCGCTCGACTTCGTTTTATTGGCACAGTTTTGGGAAAGCGTAGCCATACATCAAGGAGACATCGTATAGAATGCTAGTGTGATCAGTTCTTGATTTCGAGTGTCTAGGTTCATCAGATGGGATTAAGGGAAAACATCGAAACAATTCAGAGGCGGGCTGCTAGATTTGTTACCGGTTGGTTCGATATCACGAAGATGCTTCGTGAACTCGCATGGGTATCCCTGGAGCGAAGACGACACTCTTTCCGCAAGACACTATTGCGCTAATTTAGAAAATCTGATTTTGGAATAAGAATTTGAGGCCGACTGCAGAACGATTCTACTGCCCTCCATGTATATTTCGTGTAGAGACCGTGACGGTAACATACGAGAAATAGAGACCTTTATACACTCTTTTTCCCTCACGCTGTTTGTCAGTGGTATACGAGAGGAAGTGACTATTAATCGTACAAAATACCCTCCGCCTTGCACCGTGCGGTGGTTTGTAGAGTGTGTACGAAGATATGGAGGAAGATGTAGAAGATGTTAATCTGTGAAGTCAGTATACATCAGCAAAGGCGGGAAAACCTCCTGCGTTCCGAGATCGCCTAATTTCTCTCGATGTAATTCCTTCCTGTAGCACACATTGAGACTGCAGGTACACACGAATTCTCTCCACATACTGACACAGATACAACTTTTTTTATTTTTATTTTTTTCGTCATCTGTCTTTTGAATGGTTTGATGCAGCCCGCCACGCTTTCTTGTCCTAACCCGTGCTACAGCATAGCACTGAATAAACTACAGGTGCCATACCTTGAGCAGAGCTGCTATTCGTGCCTGAAAATTCAGAAAATGGTGCGCAGCACTTCATCGATGTAAAAAGCAGCAATTGTTAGGAATTTTCTGTTAACATTACGTTACCTGAATATTCGGTGATGTGTTCCGAGACATTTAAAAATGGTTCAAATGGATCTGAGCACTATGGGACTTAACTTCTGGGGTCATCAGTCCCCTAGAACTTAAAAGTACTTAAAACTAACTAACCTAAGGACATCACACACATCCATGCCCGAGGCAGGATTCGAACCTACGACCGTAGTGGTCGGGCGGTTCCAGACCACCACCACGGCCGGCTAATTTAAAAGATACGTTCCGTTTGCTCAACAGCCATTTCTCTCCAGATATCAGATTATTTCGACCACCTCTAACCGTTTGATTCGTGTGAAATATTATGAAATGGCAGTTCGAATGGCCACGAGGTAACCCGTTTTCATCGGCTATGGCCAATTTCTTTCTGGAGAATTTTAAATTTTGAATTGTGCCATAAATTGTGTTCTTCTGCCTCCGTCCTGTTTTTATCGTTATACTAATTTTACCTTTTCGATTCATCCTCATGGCACAATCAATAATTAAGCAATGTATTGAACATATGAAGAGTATACATCGCAATATAAAATTTACTAAGAAAATGGTGAAAGAAGGATAAGTAACTTTGTTAGATGTTAAAGTTGAGTGGAAAATAGACGGTCGGTTTCGCTACTCCGTGTGTCGTAAACCGTCTCACCCAGATCTGTATCTGAACCGTCAGTATTTCCATCATCCCATTCTTATGCACAGAGCAAATAGCATACAACAAGAATGAACTTGGTACCGAAATGAGCTATACAGTCTATTTGTTCAGACAAAATAGCTGTCAGACATCTGAAGTTATATCGGCTTTCTCTTGATAATGTAAACTTGAACCATGCTGTGGCCCGCGAGACCGCTACGGTCGCAGGTTCGAATCCTGCCTCGGGCATGGATGTGTGTGATATCCCTAGGTTAGTTAGGTTTAAGTAGTTCTAGGTTCTAGGGGACTGATGACCTCAGAAGTTGTGTCACATAGTGCTCAGAGCCATTTGAACCATGCTGTGGCCGAGCAGTTCTAGGTGCTTAGGGTGGAACCGCGCTGCTGCTACGGTCGCAGGTTCGAATCCTGCGTCAAGCATGGATGTGTGTGATGTCCTTAGGTTAGTTAGGTTTCAGTAGTTCTAAGTCTAGGGGACTGATGACCTCAGATGTTAGGTCTCATAGTGCTTAGAGCCATTTGAACCATTTGAAATTAAACCATTCCAACACAACACAGTCAGCAATAAAACATCTTCCGTTGCGTGGACGAATGAGAAATGGACAGAAGATGAAAACCGCATTTTACTCTATTAAGAAAATCATAGAGATGTTTTAAAAAAATTGTTCAAATGGTTCTGAGCACTATGGGACTTAACATCTGTGGTTATCAGTCCCCTAGAACTTAGAACTACTTAAACCTAACTAACCTAAGGACATCACACACATCCATGCCCGAGACAGGATTCGAACCTGCTACCGTAGCAGTCGCGCGGTTCCGGACTGCGCGCCTAGAACCGTTAGACCACCGCGGCCGGCAGATGTTTTAAACTTCGTGGTAGATTAAAACTGTTTGCCGGACCGAGACTCGGAACCTTTGTCTTTCGCGGGCAATTGTTCAGATGTTCAAATGTGTGTGAAATCTTATGGGACTTAACTGCTAAGGTCATCAGTCCCTAAGCTTACACATTGCTTAGCATAAATTATCCTAAGGACAAACGCACACACTCATGCCCGAGGGAGGACTCGAACCTCCGCCGGAATCAGTCGCACAGTCTACGAGCGTAGCGGGCAATTGCTCTACCAACTGAGGTACTCACGCACGACTTACGATCCGTCCTTACAGCTTCGATTCTGACACTACCTCATTTCTTATCTTCCAAACTTCAGAGAAGCTCTTCTGTGAATCTTCCAGCATTCCGGGAAGAAAGAATATTGCGAAGACATGACTTAGTCACAGCCTACGGGATGTATCCGGAATGAAATTTTCACTTTGCTGTGAAAATTTTGATGCTGTGGTGAAGGGTCGTTGGTCGTGCTTGCGTAACTCAGTCGGTACAGCACTTGATTGCGAAAGGCAAAGGTACCGAGTTCGAGTCTCGGTCCGACACATAGTTTTAATCTGCCAGTAAGCTTCATATCAGTGCACACTCCGCTGCAGAGTGAAAATTTCATTCCCAAAGAGATGTTTATTCGTGTGAGGAACGGTCAGTCCATGTGTATACAGTAGTCGATGTGAATGTGTAAACTGCTACCTGAGCCAGTCTAATAGTTTCCTAGAGCCGTACGTCAGATCAGCAGTACATTAAGTACAGGAATGAACAGGAGTCTACGAAGAAAAAATTACTGTTCCTGAACACAGCTTCTTCAATAAGCACAAGACTTTGTTTGATCAGAAACGAATTTTGACTCACAGAGTACTGGGACTCAGAGAGGCTATAGAAATTAAATCTTCGGATAGAAACAGTGATGCACCCAGAAGACATGGTCGGATGTACACACCATAGGCCGGTATGTAAAAAATGCAGTTCTTTGTGACATGTAGAACGACCAGTAGAGTGTATTCGTGTTTTTCACGTTTAGCGCTGTTACCATGCCAGGTAGGCAATATAAAGAGCATGAATAGCGTCAGATGTTGAATGATCGCTCTGAAGAAAAAGTGGATGCCATGTATTCGTGTCACACGCAGTTATCAGCACCTTCCAGAGCTCGTAAGGGACCTTATTGTGGACGGGTATACTAGTCGTCGAGCATGTCTGACCACCACGACGGAGGAGCGTTATATGGTGCGCCCAGCACATCGCAAACCAAGAACAAGGGCTCACAGCAACATTCTGGGTCGTCCCACATCATTGCTCAGAGACTATGAACAGTCGGACTAGGGAATTACCATACCAGGTGTAGACTGTCATTAGCACAGGTGGTTGTGTTTGAAGTTGTGCCTTGACCGGAAATCAAAGGCTGCTGACGAATGTCGCACTGTGTTCAGTCATGAACAATGGTTCTGCATTACAGCGGATGAATATCGTTGGCGAGATGGCGGCGAAGTGCGGAGAGGTGTCATTCTACACTGTTTTGGAGAGGCACAGCGTTGGTACTCCTGGTGTCATGCTGTAGGCATTGATCGGGTATGACATCAGGTCACGGCTGGTAGTGACTGATGGAACTCTGACGGCGCAACGACACGTCACGAACATCCTGCGTCCTCATATGCTACCTTATCCACGCATGCACGCATCATACTTGTCAATACGTGTCTCTATCGACTGCATGCTTGACTTTGAGATACTAGGGTGAACAGCAAGATCACCAATTCTGTCCCTCACATGATATGTGTGCGACCAGTTCTGTCTAGCTCTCTCCCATTTTCAGTATCCAGGACGAGCTACAACAGCCGTGTGTTAGCCTGCCTCAGAAGAGGACACGACGGCTTTTGACATCCTTCTCAGTTTCATCAGTGGATTCATCTAGGCCACACTGCGTGCAACGTCATATTGATAAGTGGGCTCATATACCAATTTGACTCAATATACTTTTTTCTAAGGTGGTGTATAGCGTGTGTTAGTAAATTTATTAGATAGAAAGTGGGTTCTGGAGGACTGCATACATATATGCCCCAAATTACGTACTGTAATGGAAACAAACATGCTGTCAGTGATGTTTCATCGTTGTCCCCAACTTAATTATCTGGATTTTGGGTAAAACTCTCGGTTATACACTTATAAACAGAGTCCTGTACTGCTGCGTTTGCGCAATCCTGTATGCTCCAAGCATTTGAAGGTTTTCATCTGTCGTGCACACATACCTGGCAATAATACATTACTCTCTGACCCCGGTTTTATGCTGATGGATGCACTGGTGGTAGTCTCTTACAATAAAGCTAGTGCAACGTGTATTATTCACGGCGCAGTTTATTCTAAGAATACACAAAATACATTACTGTCTCGTTAGACTACAGGGCGGAATCAAAGTCGAAACAATGTCCATAACAATAGCAGAGGTAACCACTTTGTTGACTGTCTGACATAGAATGGACGTCTGGGCTCAGCACACCGGGGTGAAGAGAGCTCGGTAGCGAGAGATGTGACCCACGTCTTTGAGAGACGTCCAGTGGGAATCTTGTGAAAATTTCCACTTTCACCATACGCTGGGGCAACCATCATTCAATAAACATTAAGAGATACTGAGTGAAAAACTGAAACCGGTATAGCCAGTAAATAAAAATTATCCGAGCATCGACTGATACAAATTTATATGCAAATTGGCGTCACCAATCTCGTGATCCGCCCGACAGTACTACCAGCCACGCCGTCTCCATCGCTTCAGGGGCGTTGACGCCACTACTTGTCGATATAGCACAACTCGTATTGCTAACAACACTCGGTATGTGAAACGTCCCAGGCATCTGACCTCGCAAGTAGAACTGTACTGAGATGTCATATTTTGAAATGACCATTCTTCCAACACTGTGTGACTTCATAACGAGATTGTTCCAAAGTATGTAGAATGTCTGAGTAGCTTCTCCATAGACAGTAGGAATTATTTCTTCTTTTTTTAAAAAAATCACTTTGCTCATAAGTCTTCCCAATGTAGAATTGCGACCAACCGAGATTTCCTTCCCTGTTCCTCTTCATCTGAGGGTAGTCCCTGCACCCTATTGCCATCTACTGCTTTAAACGTCGTCTCATTTTGCCCCTTCTCCTGGTCAATGTTTCTATACACTCCGTTTCTCGCCATCTGCAAACACCCTCCTCATTTCACATCTTCGTGTCTATTGCCTTTTCCCGTTTCGTCTAAGGGTTCAGCGAGGTTGCATGATTTTTGGCTCAGTGACTTTTGATACCCAGATGCCCTCCCTGATGCCACGCCACTTCGCCCACCCGCCTCGCTCCCCCCACCCTGCAATCTGTGTGCCCATCTGTCTGCGTCTACAGTAAATCTATGCTCAAGTGTGAGGAAGTTTTCGAGATGTTTGCGTAGCTTTTATCTGGGGCGGTATTCGCCTAGCTGGAAGTTTGCGAAGCTTTTATCTGGGGCAGTATTCGCCTAACTGGATGTGGGACAACGACTAACAGCCAAATAAAGTAGGTCGGCTCACAAGCCATCATCGTTAACTCGCGAGGCGTATTCGATCTCCTGAATCTCGTAAGCGGCGCGTTATTGCGCTCGGCTATCCGGGCGGGTCCTTCCTTAGATATCGGCCCACTTGATTTTCAGCGTCCCTCTCATACAGACTCTTAGATTTTCTTCCTATCGTGTTTTTGTGTAGTCCATGATTCACTTCAGTGCAGTGCTGTACTCAGAACGTACATTCTCAGAAATATCTTCTTCAAATTGTTATGATACAAGTAGACTTCTTCTGGCTAGGAATGCCCTCTTTGCCACTGCTACTCCTTATGTCCTCATGAAACTGACAATGTCTATGGAGCATGTGATCTAATTATCGCAAGTGTATTTAATGAAATTGTCTTGATTATTGTGACACGTTATTCTGTAGAAAGCTATTGACGACTGCTTAGCCGCTGAAACCGGTCAAGGTTGTTACTAATTTTTTCAACCAACATAATTTCCATAATTAGCTTCGTCTCATCCCACATTTTCGAATAAAACAGTTTCTGTATCAGTCACTTGTTTATTTGACCACTACGCGTTTATATGGTTCATACCATCATCTTCAGGTCGAGAGCCTTTTATTTACATGGTTGATGTTGGTGAACAGTACAGACGTCTTTTCGCAGTCGGAGACCAAGGGCAACACCTACCAGGTAAATAAACAACTCTCCACATGAAGATAAAACGCGTAGAGGTAAACTAAAGAAGTGACTGAAACAGAAACTGTTTTATTTGCATTTATCAAAAGTAGCAGTTCTCATAAAGCCGTCCCTTGACAAAATATTCATCCAGTATTTTGCGTAATCTCGCTGCTGCTAACTCCCCTATGTGAAAGTTCGGTATCTTTCTATTCTCATTTCCGCTGTTCCTCATTACTTCCGTCTTTCTTCGACTTACTCTCAGTCCAGGTTTTGTGTTCAGTACACTTATAAGATTCTTCGTGTCATTCAAACCGTCTTGAACAACTGCTATACCCATATCATCCACAGCGCGTTCTGGCCCTACAGCAACAGTAACATCATGGCAGGCGGCAGTTCTGTCAAGGATTGTAGCAAAAGTGTGCCGTTGATCCACTATTCTCATTCAAGATTTTATTTATCGGTGCGTCAGGGTTCACAAGAGTTGGTGTTGTGAATTTCCATAACCTGCATGTATGGGCAGATGTAAATCCCCAGTCAGTTCAGAAAAGATGAGAACAACACTGATTCTCTATCAGCGTATGGGCTGGCGTCATCGGCAGCAGATTAATAGCGTCATACCTGCTACCACAAAGGGTTAACTGGGGCGCGTTATCTGGACTTTCTCATAAATGTATTGCCTACGTTGATGGGGGCTGTGCCATTGCAGCAACGAATACAAATGTGGCTTGTTGTGTCTATTTCATACAGCATAGACACAATGAGGTAGCTAGGTGCACGCTAAACTAACGCAGACGGGCTTGAAGTTCTGGAACATGAGACTTATTAATGAATAAGAAGAAAAGTACGTAGCTGGAATAATATACTTATCTTTATTCTCTTGTTGGAATACATCTCTCTTGAATATTAGTAAGCTATAAGCACTGATACAAATGGCGCCTTGCTAGGTAGTAGCTATGGACTAAGCTGAAGGCTATTCTATCTGTCTCTCGGCAAATGAGAGGAAGGCGTCGTACTTCTGGTCGCAAGCAATGTCGTCCGTACAACTGGGGCGAGGTCTAGTCCGTGTCTTGTGACCTGCCATGTGGTGGCGCTAGGTTTGCTATTACACAGTGGCGACACGCGGGTCCGACATGTACTACAGGACCGCGGCCGATTTAAGTTACCACCTAGCAAGTGTGGTGTCTAGCGGTGACACCACATGGCTCATGCATGATGGCGCACCAGCACACTTTCGTTACTATCTGCGCGAACATCTGACACGGGAGCAGAGGGGGTCGATTGTCATGAATGGACGTCATGTTGAACACCTCCTGTAAAAAAGTGTTTGTAGCGAAGAATATGCGTTTCTGGACCCATCTTTATCTCAGAAAGTATACATTTCCGGGCCCATGTCTACTGGGTTTATTTTTCTTGTTTCGATGAATACTAGCACCTCTAAAAATTCTACACTGCATGTGGTGGTCAGACATCATTCACTTGTCTCTCTTTCAGATAGTCGAAGTTGGGCAACAGAACACGGTGGCGTAATTCTAATTGCCCATTGAGGGTGGATTCCGGATTTGTTTTTAATAATTTTATCATTTGTAACTCTTCCAAAATATTAAGTAAATGACCCTATGCAAGGTCATCACTGCCTACGTAGTTTGATCTTCTGCTCTTATCTACCTCTCTTGATTCTTCTCCATATTGTGTCTCACTCGTCTTTCCCTATGCAATATTTTCTTGAGATTTCAAGCATCCACTATCATTTGTGCCTTGGGCAATGGCAAATAAATACAAACATATGTGGTAGCAGGTGGAGCCTCGGTTGAAGCAGACGGCCCCACTGCCAGAGGCGAGTCTCGGAGTGTCCGGAATTACGGACACACTGACGGGCACCAAGCTGGCCTTGGCCCAGAAGCTGCTGGAACACCCCCTCATCGCCAAGATCATTCGGCCCATCGTCGACTACGTCAGCGGCACCAACAGTGGCGTCGACGGAACAGGTGCGTGACGTTCAAACTGGGAAGAGGATGATGCTGTCTGATGTCTCTGGTGATGTCCTATACGTTTTCCTATTCTGTCTGAAGAAGATTTGTTTTTGATGAATTTAGAAATATAAGTAAAACAACTAAGGAAAAGCTTTATAAAAGAAGTTCAGGTTACCAGATGACAAAGTGATTCTGTCTGCAATGTCAAAAGGACTTAAAAGATCAATTAAATGGCACGGATAGCTTTTGAAACCTGGTGATCAGATGACCATCAATGAAAGTAAAACACAGAGTAGTCGAAGTATTTCAGATGATGCTTGAGTACTTGAATATGACTCTAAAAGTTATTGCCGGTCGGAGTGGCAGTGCGGTTCTAGGCGCTACAGTCTGGAACCGAGCGACCGCTAGGGTCGCAGGTTGGAATCCTGCTTCGGGCATGGCTGTGTGTTATGTCCTTAGGTTAGTTAGCTTTAATTAGTTCTAAGTTCTAGGCGACTGATGACCTCAAAAGTTAAGTCGCATAGTCCTCAGAGCCATTTGAACAATTTCTAAAAGTTATTGAAGAATGCTAAAACCATCTTAAATTTCCACAATAGGCTGTCTAGAGTTTTTTATACATACGATGTTTATTGCTTTATGTATTTAAAAAATTCTGACAGTCTATAGTGGACGAAATGGTTTTAGCATTCATAAATTACGTCGAGATTGTAAACTCACATTGGTAAAAATTAATAGTAATTGAAAAGCTCCGCAATTTGGGCAGAAAAATAATTGACGGTAGCAAGAGGAGTTAAATATAGAAAAGCAACACAAAGAAAAGCTTTTTTTTTCGAAAAGAGAAAAATTTACTCTTCTTCTTATGCTTTTTCTGCGCTTCAAGGATTTGGCATCATGCCTGTTCCGACTTGAACCGCCTGCCAGGCACTTTATCGTGAATAGCAGTATAATCTTGTAGATGTAGAATTAATTCCATCTTCTTCACGGTTTCCTACGTCACTTGTTTCTGAAAGATAATAATGTTTACAACGATTGGAATGCTGTCTTTATCCATTCAACTGAGATATTTTCAGAATTCGTTCCTGCATTTCGCATTCTTCTCATTTAAATTGCAAATTACAGATTCTGCCCGGTTATCATCTTTAAGTGGTCGTTCCTTGAGCAATGTTTTGTAGTTACAGAAAATCTCATTTCTGCTGATACTGTATTATTATTGTCTCTCTTTCTCTAAATCCTGGTTTCACAGCCGTAAAGTCGCAAAGGTACTAACGCCATTGTTTTATACGATTACAACGTTGTGGTTTTCCTAACTTTACTTTTTAAAGTTTTGTTTATAGTTCAACATATATGTTGAAATTTATTGGATTCTCCCCAACGTATTTTTCTGTGTCCAGACCTACGCCAACGCCTAAATAACTGAAATTGAAAACTTGCTCAGGTACCTTGTTTTCGATAAAAAATTTTGATCTAGTAACTTTCTTTAGTGGGCCATAGTTTTTGTTCTTCCAAAATCATGTAAATTATATACAGAGCGTTATAAATCTACCTCTAAGTTTTGTAATACATCATCTGCATATTGTATAGCATTCCGTCTCTCAGTTTCTTACGTGGTCTTCAGCATACATTTAGAAATTGTCTGTGATATACTACATCCTTGTTGACACCCTGGTTTATTATTACCGTATCCGTTTCTGAAGTGCCCATTTTTGTGATCATTTTTGTGTCTTCGTACATACTTCTGATTACCTGCATAAAAGGCATGATGTATCCTCCCTTGTCCATTACTGTCCATAGTCTGTTTCCAGCGTCCGAGTCAATGTGATTTACTTTCAAGCGATTGTTTATTATTTTTAGTAAGCTTGATAAGCTGTATTAGTGAGACATGTATTTTACTGTCACAGGCTTTTCTTCAGCTCTTCTTAAAAATAGAAATTACATTGGCGGTTTTGCGATCATCAGGGATTGTATAACGTTGTCAGCAGTCATCAAACAAATGAAGCAGTCTTGGTTCGCTCAGGATCCTTCCAAACTTAATTAATTCATCATTTATTCAACCTGGGCCATAACTCCCGCAACTTTTAGAAATTTTGACAACGTATTGAACTTCATCTAGGGTTAGTCAATCATCTGTTTCGTTACAACTTAGCAATGAACGTCAATTTAATGTTATGAGGCATTGTATGGAAGTGAAACGCGGACTGTAAAATGTTCAGATGAAAACAAATATAGATTTTTAAACGAGCTGTTGCCGAAGTACACTGAATATCAGATTGGTAGAGTTGGTTGCCAATGAAGGAAGTACTGCAACAAATTGGGGAGAAAACAGCAGAGGCAACGGAAAAAGCATGCGAAGTTCAGAAGAACGCGAAATCCCGAAAATTTACAGACACGCGAAATTTGGCACGGACTTCAGTGTGAGATGCCTTTAATAGGTTTCACAACGAAACATTGTCTCGAAATTTGGTAGAAAATCCGAAGAAATTCTGGTCGTATGTAAAGTACACAAGCGGCAAGACGCAGTCAATACCTTCGCTGCGCAGTACTGATGGTACTGTTACCGACTACTATGCCGCTAAAGCGGAGTTATTGAGCGCAGTTTTCCGAAATTCCTTCACCAGGGAAGACGAATGGAATATTCCAGAATTTGAAACACGAACAGCTGCTAGCATGAGTTCCTTAGAAGTAGATACCTTAGGGGTTGCGAAGCAACTGAAATCGCTTGATACGGGCAAGTCTTCAGGTCCAGATTGTATACCGATTAGGTTCCTTTCAGATTACGCTGATACAATAGCTCCCTACTTAGCAATCATATACAACCGCTCGCTCACCGATAGATCTGTACCTACAGATTGGAAAATTGCGCAGGTCGCACCAGTGTTTAAGATGGGTAGTAAGAGTAATCCATCGAATTACAGACCGATATCATTGACGTCGGTTTGCAGTAGGGTTTTGGAGCATATACTGTATTCAAACATTATGAATCACCTCGAAGGGAACGATCTATTGATACGTAATCAGCATGGTTTCAGAAAAGATCATTCTTGCGCAACGGAGCTAGCTCTTTATTCGCACGAAGTAATGGCCACTATCGACAGGGGATCTCAAGTTGATTCCGTATTTCTAGATTTCCGGAAAGCTTTTGACACCGTTCCTCACAAGCGACTTCTAATCAAGCAGCGGGCCTATGGGGTATCTTCTCAATTGTGCGACTGGATTCGTGATTTCCTGTCAGGAAGGTAGCAGTTCGTAGTAATAGACGGAAAATCATCGAGTAAAACTGAAGTGATATCAGGTGTTCCCCAGGGAAGCGTCCTGGGACCTCTGCTGTTCATGATCTATACAAACGACCTGGATGACAAATTCAGCAGTTCTCTTAGGTTTTTCGCAGATGATGCTGTAATTTACCGTCTAGTAAGGTCATCCCAAGACCAATATCAGTTGCAAAGCGATTTATTAAGATTGCTGTATGGTGTGGCAGGTGGCAGTTGACGCTAAATAACGAAAAGTGTGAGGTGATCCACATGAGTTCCAAAAGAAATCCGTTGGAATTCGATTACTCGATAAATAGTACAATTTTCAACACTGTCAATTCAACTAAGTACCTGGGTGTTACAATTACGAACAACTTCAGTTGGAAAGACCACATAGATAATATTGTGAGGAGGGCGAGCCAAAGGTGTTTCATTGGCAGGACACTTAGAAGATGCAACAAGTCCACTAAAAAGACAGCTTACACTACACTCGTTCGTCCTCAGAATATTGCTGTGCGGTGTGGGATCCTTACCGGGTGGGATTCACGGAGGACAGCGAAAGGGTACAAAAAAGGGCAGCTCGTTTTGTATTATCACGTAATAGGGGAGAGAGTGTGGCAGATATAATACGCGAGTTGGGATGGAAGTCATTAAAGCAAAGACGTTTTTCGTCGCGGCGAGATATATTTACGAAATTTCAGTCACCACCTTTCTCTTCCGAATGCGAAAATATTTTGTTGAGCCCAACCTACATAGGTAGGAATGATCATCAAAATAAAATAAGAGAAATCAGAGCTCGAACAGAAAGGTTTAGGTGTTCGTTTTTTCCGCGCGCTGTTCGGGAGTGGAATGGTAGAGAGATACACTCCTGGAAATGGAAAAAAGAACACATTGACACCGGTGTGTCAGACCCACCATACTTGCTCCGGACACTGCGAGAGGGCTGTACAAGCAATGATCACACGCACGGCACAGCGGACACACCAGGAACCGCGGTGTTGGCCGTCGAATGGCGCTAGCTGCGCAGCATTTGTGCACCGCCGCCGTCAGTGTCAGCCAGTTTGCCGTGGCATACGGAGCTCCATCGCAGCCTTTAACACTGGTAGCATGCCGCGACAGCGTGGACGTGAACCGAATGTGCAGTTGACGGACTTTGAGCGAGGGCGTATAGTGGGCATGCGGGAGGCCGGGTGGACGTACCGCCGAGTTGCTCAACACGTGGGGCGTGGGGTCTCCACAGTACATCGATGTTGTCGCCAGTGGTCGGCGGAAGGTGCACGTGCCCGTCGACCTGGGACCGGACCGCAGCGACGCACGGATGCACGCCAAGACCGTAGGATCCTACGCAGTGCCGTAGGGGACCGCACCGCCACTTCCCAGCAAATTAGGGACACTGTTGCTCCTGGGGTATCGGCGAGGACCATTCGCAACCGTCTCCATGAAGCTGGGCTACGGTCCCGCACACCGTTAGGCCGTCTTCCGCTCACGCCCCAACATCGTGCAGCCCGCCTCCAGTGGTGTGGCGACAGGCGTGAATGGAGGGACGAATGGAGACGTGTCCAGCGATGAGAGTCGCTTCTGCCTTGGTGCCAATGATGGTCGTATGCGTGTTTGGCACCGTGCAGGTGAGCGCCACAATCAGGACTGCATACGACCGAGGCACACAGGGCCAACACCCGGCATCATGGTGTGGGGAGCGATCTCCTACACTGGCCGTACACCACTGGTGATCGTCGAGGGGACACTGAATAGTGCACGGTACATCCAAACCGTCATCGAACCCATCGTTCTACCATTCCTAGACCGGCAAGGGAACTTGCTGTTCCAACAGGACAATGCACGTCCGCATGTATCCCGTGCCACCCAACGTGCTCTAGAAGGTGTAAGTCAACTACCCTGGCCAGCAAGATCTCCGGATCTGTCCCCCATTGAGCATGTTTGGGACTGGATGAAGCGTCGTCTCACGCGGTCTGCACGTCCAGCACGAACGCTGGTCCAACTGAGGCGCCAGGTGGAAATGGCATGGCAAGCCGTTCCACAGGACTACATCCAGCATCTCTACGATCGTCTCCATGGGAGAATAGCAGCCTGCATTGCTGCGAAAGGTGGATATACACTGTACTAGTGCCGACATTGTGCATGCTCTGTTGCCTGTGTCTATGTGCCTGTGGTTCTGTCGGTGTGATCATGTGATGTATCTGACCCCAGGAATGTGTCAATAAAGTTTCCCCTTCCTGGGACAATGAATTCACGGTGTTCTTATTTCAATTTCCAGGAGTGTAGTATGATTGTGGTTCGACGAACCCTCTGCCAAGCACTTAAATGTGAATTGCAGAGTAGCCATGTAGATGTAGATGTAGATGTAGATGGCATAACTTCAGGAAAAGTAGGAATTGGCTGAGAGAACGCCTTCGAACATCGTGTAGTTAGATGATGGCGAGAACGCTGTGAGTCCAAGAAGAATTTAGAAACTTTTGGAACATATTACTGAAGAGTACTGAAGGTTAGTTGGCCACATCTGGTAGCAATGGGGTGAAGGCCACTGCATGAAATTGGAGAGAAAAGACTATTACGACAGAACCTGAGTAAAAGAACGTATAGATTGCTAGGACGTCTCCAGAGGCACAGTAAAATTGTGTTGTAGGTGATCGAGTGGAAGTTACAAATTGTATGGGGAAGGCTAAACAGGTACAAAACCACACAGGTTGCAGTGGTTTTGCAGGTTTAGAAATACTGGCACAAGATGAACAAGCATGCAACAAACCAGTAATAGGACTGAAGATTACGATAATAAATATGAATTACAACTATTTTGTTTTTTAACATTTTTTAAAATTATTTTCCTGCCTAGGAACTATGATTATAACATATTCTTTTCGAGGCGTGATAGTTAATTATTCCGGATGACTTATCATTTACCGAGCAGTTTTACGTAAGTCATGTGAAGTGCCAGGAATGATCACAGCATATACTAAAATGAAATACATGTGGCAGTGATATGACATATCCATACACTAACGTTGAACTTACAACTTGATAATATGTCGTGACCAATGAAACTTTTGAATACTGAGATTCGAAACCAAATCTTGTGCTCATCATAAGGAACGGCCTCAGCTGCTAGCCGATTTTCCTCCGCCCTTCCTCGCTAGCCCCCCTCACTCCCGACACAATCGTGTCGTAGGTGTCAGCACATATCAAAGTAAAATATTTTCTCAAGAAATTCGCTAAAATTTCAAATTATAAATAAATTAGTTTTTGGGTCCAAGGATGATCTTCAGAGTCTTTGTTGCACTATCTGTTTCTGGTCTACAAGCCACATCTTCAGATACGTCTGTTCACATCTCTTTTTTTTCTTAGAAAATGCATCAAACAGTACACTGTGCCACTTGTTATTAGAGCTCTGCTTGTCGTCATATCAGATTAACGCTCATGTGCTCAAGTCAAGTTGTACGTGAAATTGCAGTTGCTCTTAGTTATGGGCAAAATCGTCAACGCAGTAATATTTTTTATCGTATAGACGTTAAATGTCGTCATACAATGTGGGCAACGTGGTTATCATTGAATTAAGAGCTGTTTACAATAGGATTGTGTATATCACACGCTGCTATCATGAGTCATTTATGGTATTAAGAACAAAGTCAAATTCTTGTGTTAAAACCGGGTGACATTTATTCTAAAAGTGCACCGAAATATCAAAAGATACTGATATATGCACATAAGCTAGATGCTCATGGTAAGGGAATTTTCACCTGAGAAAAGTTAATAGCGTGGAATACCAGTTACTGGAATCAAGACGAGCTACTATGCTTAATAAACTGTATGATTGCCTTATTTCTACATGTGTTTAATGTATTCCTTTATAAGTGGTTATGCTCGTATACAAGTCAGAAAGGCGCCGTCAGAAACGTACCTCTCCTGTGCCGATCTCATCAGAGTAGCACTAGCAATCTCTGTCTTCAGTTATTTGTATTCCAATGTATTCCAATCTCCGACGTCCTCTACAGTTGTTACCCACTCCCCCTCCATCTGGTACCATGAAAGTTATTCCCTGGTGCCTTAATAGGCGTCCTATCCTGTCTCTTCTCCTTGCCAGTGGTTCCCACCTGCTCGATTCAGAGGAGAACCTCCTCATTGATTACGTTATCAGTCTACCTAATTTTCAACATTCTTCTGTAGCACCTCGTCTCAAATGTTTCAGTTCTCTTCTGTTTCGCTTTTCCCACAGTCCGTGATTCAGTGCCGTACAATGTTGTTCTCCCAACGTAAGATCTGAAGTATTTCCTTCTAAGTTTAAGGCTATGTTTGATAATAAGGTTCAAAATGGTTCAAATGGCTCTGAGCACTATGGGACTTAACATCTGTGGTCATCAGTCCCCTAGAACTTAGAACTACTTAAACCTAACTAACCTAAGGACATCACACACATCCATGCCCGAGGCAGGATTCGAACCTGCGACCGTAGCGGTCGCGCGGTTCCAGACTGTAGCGCCTTTAACCGCGTGGCCACACCGGCCGGCTGATAATAAGGCACATGTACCAAACAGTACAATGGTGATATATGATTACATAATTATGTTGTGCAATGATGTTAAATGAATTATTTTTTATATTTACATGAACCGTATACCTGAAAGTGGTAACAGATACATCGACAACGGAGGAAATGTTGGGTGATTCCGCTGCCCCTATTGGTGTTGTTCAATGCAACACGCAATGTCATATTTGGCCTTCAAAAACCACGCTAGAGATTTTCGTATTCTCTCGCTCGCTAAGCGAATATTATTAGGTCTACAGAGAAATGAACAGGGCATTTTTTTAGGAAATTTAATGTAGTTAAATTTGTACTGAGATGCGTTTTCGATAGAGGCCATAGTTTTAGAGTTATTCAATAAATATTTACAAAAGTGACCTTCAGACTCAACCCCACACTCAGCCCCACAGGTCAGCATTTCTAGTGTGTTGTTCATAATACTTTCTCCTACAACTTTCAAACATTTGTGATCGCATAAATTATTTCCTACAATCGACTTTTTTTGGTCTTCGTCGAATAGCATTATTAAGCCACTACCTTAAGAATTGTAGAACTGAAGTTTGCGTCAATTTTACCTAACAGTTTTGTGAATTTCAACAGCATAAAATAAACAATTGCAGCACTGTATTCGTCAAGCCTCTCCATTACGAAACTACTGGACTTAAGTTTGGATCGAAGTGTCAACGTATTTAGTTTTAGCGTAACCATTAAAAAACTCGTTTTTCTTTATCTCCACAGGCTCATTTAAATCAGTAATGTCAATGAAGTAGCCTACTATGCTTGTGGCGTAATAGCCTAATTAATACAGACCAAAAAATGTCGAATATTGTTCATGTGGTGTGATCCTTTTGTGCGGTGTAGGAGGGAGTTCCACGAACAACATACTAGATACCTTGATTGGTGAGGATGAGTGTGAGGCTGATGGGGCGTTTGAAGGTCATTTTTACTCCTTTTTCTTGAACAGCCTCCAAAGAAAACGTATTCAAATACAAAATTGGACAATATTGAATTTCCTACAAAAAGGTACTGTGTAATTTTTGTATAGGACTAAGAGTTCGCGTCTAGCTAGCGAGAGAATGTGAAAACTTCGCACATGGTTTCTGAAAGCTAGATATAACACTATGGATTGCATAAAACGTCACTGTAGTGGCAGCTGAATCCCCCTACGTTATGTAAAACGAGGATACGCCGTAATTGTCGTCCGTCGGGTGGCTTATACGGTCGCAAGTAATTCACTAAAATAGTCCCGAAAACTAAACTTCTTTTCGAAATCAGAAAGTCTCCTTTGAAAGCCCAAGCTTATAGTGGAAGGATATGTAACTGGTAATAACTCTGATTTAGCGGGTCTTATCTGGTTTTCAATTATTCCTACGACAGTACGAATTTTTAATTTTTGTGGGTGCGTAATGGTTTGGGAGATCTTATCGTAGTTTGCAATAAATCTAATGGCAACAGTGGGAGGAGACGCAGCTGGAACCAGGTAGGAAAGTAATTTACATCCCCAGATTCAGTAAACCGGAACAAGCATTATTCCCATGCGAGATCTTGACATATTTCATGAAAACAAAGAAAAACCAACAGTCTTCTCGGTCACCACAATCGCCGAAGGTTAAATCGATTGCTCTGATGAGCGTGTATATTTTAACTACCTCCGACTTCTCTCAAGAAACTCGGTTTCTTTGTGAGGAGCTGAATAAAATTTTATTTATTAGAAAACAAAATTTGAATGACGTTTTCTAATTTCAACCCTATGATCTCTTCTGTCAACTTGTTTTGAATTCTTTCCCCGAATCTCAACCTCAGGAATTTCTTCTATGTACTGCGATAGTGAATCAAATACTTTCTGTTTTCCGGCTGGTCCTTCGGTGCCTGCTTCGTAAATATTAATCCGTGCCAATCCCGTTCGTGTCCACACAACGGGAGTTCTGTACACAGAGCACCAGATTGGTTTGGAATGAACGCAGCACCACACTCCTCCGTGAAACAGTAATCCCTGCCTCGTGGCTAGCTAGACCATTTTCTCTCTACAGTTCAGATTTCTATGTATGATATCTCCTGACTATAGTAATACACTGTTTAATGTCAAAGCATATACTACTTCGTTGAATACAATTTATCGCCCTTTAGTTGCTCCGTTTTACGTTCGTGTTGGCTGCATAATTTTCAGTTATACATTTCATACTTCGTGCTCGTATCTGATATTTGTTACACTTTCAAAAAATGCACCCTGCGTGATGGTATTTCTCTCCAGCGTTCCTGCTTCTCTCCAGGGTTTTGCTATTTATGTCATGCGTGGCAGAGATTCAGTTGGGAAAAATAGGAACGAGAGCATTTTCCGCCAAAGACAGAGTGGAATTTCTCACGTTTTTCATTGCGAATGTTGGCATGTATGTCTTTAAAACATGAGAGTTATAGACAAAAATGTCAATATTTCAGTTAAGTAAATTTACCGCTAGTTTCAACACACAATTCTGGGTGATGGACGCTTTTTATTCTTTATTTTGCTTCACCAATCTACTGGAAGCATTGTTAGGGAAACAAAAACGATCGGTCAGCAGGTAATAGTTTCCATAAAACAAACAGAAGTGAGTTGCATAGTTTCGGAGTCAACTACAAGAATTTTTGTTAAATTACTATACAAATTTTATTGAGATTATACACCAGATGTTTTACACTATCGCATTCTGGTGAAAATCATGATAGGAAGTATAAGATGTCATTCTGATATCAATTTGTTTGTGCTGTCCATTTTACCGCCATGTTGCGAAAAGCGCAGAACGTAACAAAACACATTTCACTCCTTCCTATTCAATTCGTCAATGGTGTGTGAAAAGAATCAAAAGTAAACCAGAATTTGTGTAATTTTATTTCCATGACTTTTACGCAAAATGTATGTAAGAACGAATTACATTTTCCTTGATTTGTATTTGATAAAGAGCTCTTAGAATTCTGAGGCTTTTCCCGAGACACAATCCTTCATGCAGCGTCTTCCACTGAAGTTATTGGGCTCTTCTGTACTCTTTCGCCTTTACTAAATAAACTCATGACGAATCACAGTACACCTACAACATTCTCTACTGCTTGATATATTTGTGGGCGAATCCTGTAGTCAATATAACATTTTGGTGGTCCACTTGGCTTCCATTTTCGTCGCATTTCTGTGTCGAAAGGTGACTGTATGTTCACAATTTTTCATCTTTCTAAAGCTTGCCCAGAAGCATATGAGTGGCAACATATATATATATATATATGAACACATTGGTGTTCTTGCGAATTTGGCACTTCGATGTGTTCGTCTAGTCAGATCTTTGATTCCTTTAACATCGATCTTTTCAAAGCAAGAATGTAACTGAATGGGCCAAGATAGTGTTTCCGTTGTCATAAGTGCGCGTTCCGTTTCGCTTTGTCTGCGCGAGTGGCCACCTGATGTGACATCGGAATAGCTTCCACTGAGATCAAGGCTGTCGTGGAAGCCACAACTGTCTCTGCGTCTTGAAGGAAGAACTGTCAGCATCGTCTGGTCACCTGTAGTCGCACACTGCCGGCTCCACCACATGGTGGTGTCTCGTTATGCGAGTAGTTGAAAAGCCTTCATCCTGTCATTGGGCAGACGACAGTATAAATGCCACGATTACTTTCCATATTAGCTTGCAGCCACTCATTCGCAATCCATGCCACTTTTCGGAGAACGTATGGGTTATGCCGGAAAGCTGTTCCTACACGTCGTATGTATATCGCTCTTTCTACTTTCTTATAAGGAAGAATATATAAGGCTAAGAAGTTGTCGGCTTACCTGCAGCATCATATTCTGGTAAAATTCCGAGCTTTAAATGATTACCTCCATCATTGTTGTCAAGGGCTAAGACTGAAAATCGTGAAATGGGCGGGACTTCCATTGTTATGCCAGATTGCGGCATCTCGTTGGCTGGGTTACGTCATAGTGACATCACTGAATGGCACGCATTAAGGTGGCGCCCTTCATGATCATAGATTATGTCTGCGCTGCCTGGCCAGCATCATTTTCAGCCCCAACACTCGTACTGAGTCGCAAACTACTAGAAGTGTACATTCGTGCTCTTTCTTTGTCAAGTGCGTGCTTCCATCATGTTTCAAGCTGATAAATTTGAGCGCCTTAACCGTGAACACGTAACTGCTGGGACAAGAGGTCTTCATCGAATTCTCAGACAAGGAAGTTGAAGATGCCGCCATTTGGATGCTAAGAAAAGGACTGAACTACGTTCCAGATCCACAAACGCTATCAGCGGTAGTGATTATCAGTGCAGTAACACAAACAGTTCAATATCAGAGGACGTAAGGCTTGCTACCACCCGGATTTTAGCGACAGACAAGCTTGCTTAGTCTGATGTTACCAGTGTGCACAAACAATGGCTGAAATCTTTGGAGAACAATGAATAGTTTACTGTCATGCCAGTCGACAAGGGGAATTCTACGGCCGTCTTTAACGCTATAGATTATCTTTAAAAAGTGGGTCTGTTATTGGAAGACTGTATGTACATACCAAATTCTCAAGTGGATCCCACATCTACAGGAGACAGGAGAAATACCAAAGAACTATAACCTCTCTGACGAACTTTTGAAGAACTGAAGGCCAAGAGCGTCTAGGCCAGCCAGGTTGAATGGTCCACCTAAAGTACGCAAAGACTAAGTTGTTAGTGGTATCGACTCTCCTACATACAGGCTGGCAAAGTATTGACACAGTTGACCACTGTGGACACTATACTAATAAATCGCGAATATTTTATGAATCATAGGGATAGAGCCAAGTGACGTAAAGGTCAGCTTCGATGTGGACTCCACTTTTACGAAGGTACCAGTGGAAGATACATTTAAACTATTAGCCGCTCATTTCTCCGCTGAAATATTAAAACTATTTTGGCGTTCATTGTGGACCACTTATTTTTTGTATAGAGGAAGTTATGGTCAAATGAGTGATGAAACAGCCATAGGTCCGCCAACGTCACCAGACAGAGCTAAATTTTTCATGGAGGATTTCGAAGAACGAGAGTTGAACAATGATCCCTTACGTCCATCTTGCTTCTTCGCATATACTGGCGTTATATTTTTAATCTGGCCGCACGGTAATGAGACACTGCATCAGTTCATCGACCACATGAATGACACATATCCAAACAAAGGATTTACAGCGTACGCGACTTTCTTATGTCTGTTGGTCAAATGGAGATAGAAAACTCGGCCATTCTGTGTACAGAAAACCGATGCACACGGACCTGTACCTCAACCCAGTTCAGAACAGAGTTATGCTCAACGCTCTCAAACAAGAGCCTGGATTATTTCGGACAAGGACCATCTCGGCTGCATGTCAATCATCTGACGACGTTGTTCAGAAGGAACAGGAATTTTGATGTAAGGAGAAAGCTAACAAGAAAATCAAGGAGCGATACCATTCAACCACTATAGGTGGACCGACATTCATTCTGTGGTGCACCAACCAGTAAGATAAGTAGAGCCCTAAAGAGGCAAAGAATAAGACCAGTCCTCCAGCCACCCAGAAAAGTGAAAAATAAGCTCAGCGTGAGGGTACCAGGGATTTGTAATAGGCCCTATTCTCTGCGAGTGTAGCAAATCTTGAGGTGCGTTTAGCTTCAGCGCTACCTTAAATATTGGAATCTCTAAGAAACAGCGGCAGACAAGCGCAGCCCATTAAATAAGCGCAAGATTTTGTTTGAACAAACTAGAATTCTTGCTCACGCATAGAACTGTTTGTACCCTGTAATCAACGGAGCAGTTGAAATCAATGTGACATCAATTTTAACAGACACCACCTGCACACCTACCATTACATAGAGGGTCACTTTTAGTACTTTTTCTCTCGATGAGAGAGATGGCGCTCCGAGTGAGACTAGAGAGAGAACCGCAAATATAATCTATGGGCATGTCGTTATAACCCAGTGCATCCAATCAGATGCTGTCTTCTGGCCATAAAACTATGAATCTCGCCAGTCATCAACAGCTCTGGGTTGTATCCATGTAGTAGTGAATCCTTTTCATCCAAGGGCTCCGTCGCGAAAGACTTTAAAGGAACTAGTACGCCTGCCTGAAATCGTGTAGAACCCCAGCGAGTACGCAAAAATGCCGCAACATGACGTAGCAAGGACTCGACTAATGTCTGAAGTCGTGCTGGAGGGAACTGAAGCAATGAATCCCGCAGGTCTGTCTGTAAGATCTCTTCTGAACAGCACGTTGCAAGCCATCCCAGGTATGCTCAATTCATTTCTGGGAAGTTTGGTAGCCAGAGGCAGTGTTTAATCTCAGAAGAGCGTTCCTGGAGCCACACTGTAGCAATTCTGGACGTGTGGCGTGTCGCATTGTCCTGCTGGAAATGCCCAAGTGCGTCGGAATGCACAATGGACATGAATGGATGCAGGTGATCGGACAGGATGCTTACATACGTGTCACCTGTTGTATCTGGAGGTATCAGGGGTCCCATGTCACTTCAACTGCACATGCCCCATACCGTTACAGAGCCTCCACCAGCTTGAACAATGCCCTGCTGACACGTAGGGTCGATGGAATCATGAGGTTGTCTCCATACCGTAAACGTCCATCCACACGAGGGTCCACTGGTGCCGAACCGCACAATAACTCTGGGCTCGGTGTGGGGCGGCGGTGGGTTGGGTGGACTGCTGTGGCTTGTTGTCGGGTCGTGAACATGGGAACGAAGCCTCTCCGTCGTTTCTATGTCTCCGGTTCCATACAGAATACACAATATACATAGATGCCTATTTCTGCTTCAGTAGTTGACGGGCGTCCTGTCGGATAACGTTGTGAAAGCTGCACAATACTTCAAAGAGCCACTCCTCGTTATCTTCAGGTGCTTACTGACGTGTAGTTGAATTGGCTCGCCAATGTATGCGCTGACCCGCTACGAAAGCGCAGGCGTCGAAGAGTGGAGATATAACGTCATCGTAGCTGAATCATAGTGGACGTCATCCAGAGCCACTGTTTTCGCATGCGAAACGTCGGAAAAGCGCTGCCGCAGATCGCGGCACTTCGTGGGCGCAGGTAGTGTATTGGAACCCAGGTTAAGTGTGTGGACAGGTGATTCTCAGTCTGCTTTGACTCGTTAGATTCGTTTGTCTGCGGCCCATGATGGCTAAGTACCGTCAATGCTGGTTTCCATGCCTTGTTGAGCTGAAATCCTGTGTCTCTATTAAGCATGTTGTTACTTATTTGTATTCTGACTGCTTCTTTAACGATAGACATCCAGTAGGCCGACTAAAGGCTTTCCATCTCTCTGTGTCGCGTGTAAATACCCTGTTCAGCAACAGCAGACTTTTCTGTCTGGCCAAATCCGATGCGACTTCTATGTTCAACCTGTATTTAAAAGTGCGACACGTCTGGGCAATATATGCTTTCTTATGCTGGCACGAGATTTTTGTATACCTGGTCTCCGTAAAGCTACGGTGTCTTTAACAGAACCCAGAATCGTTTGCATTCGCACTTGCAGGCGGAAGACACATCTTATTTGATGATTCGTGAACAGCCTGCCTATCTTAAAACAGGCTACCAACATAGTTTTATATCGTGCAGGTTGAAATGCCTTTCGAATATGCTTCTCAGACTACCCTTTGTGTACCGACAAAGAGCGAAGATGGCTAAGCTCTGCTGATAAAATTCCTGGATTTGAGACAACCGTAGCCTAGTGAACGAGGATCCGCAATACACCACTGCGTTGGGATGGGCCATGGCAGCTCGCAACTCGTTGGTTTACGGAACACACTGTGACCCTTCTTTTCTGAGAACCAAGACATCTAAAAATGTCTCCGTTTTTTATCCGCTTCCATGGTGAAGCAAATGCTCAGATGTGTTCCAGAAACGATGGAAGCGTTGCTGTCCCACGTGACCATACTCGAAAAGTTCCAATTCTCTGGTAACATTTAGGCGTCGAAACCTCCCACTGCAGTGCATTATCATTGAAGCCGTCTATAGAAAGGTTAGCTTTTACGGAAGACAAAGAGCTGCCCACAGCAACACCGTATGTTCACCCATGAACCAATGAAGTAGTTTTTACGTCGGGAGTCTCGAACATTTCATGATTATTCATGGTCAGCTTGTACATGTTCTTTGGTATTTTCGAGTCATAATTAACGTGATCTTACCAAGGACTAACTCTTAGGTAGAGACATTGGGTCTATTCCCAGTGAAGTGATTTCATTGAGATTACAACAGCTGTCCTTGACGTATCACGATTTTTAATTGAGAGTCCATATTAACGCACACATTGCACTATTACATAGCTGTCAGATACAGGACTAGTAAATCTTACTCACAAAAAAAAAAGAAAAAGAAATCGAGCAAACAAACGTTTCATTCAAAATCACCAACACGATTGTTCTGGACAGACCGCTAAATCATGTTCAGAAGTAGATTCCAGACTGCAACAGTAAAACCGAGAAAACACCGTCCCCCCTGCATTGCACACGGCAGACGTGAGGCGGGCCTGGCAGTCTCGTCTTCTGTTTGCGACCTAACATCCCAGAGACGCTCGGGCTCACATGCGGTTTCTCTTCCTCGAAATGTCTTGGCTCAAACTCGTCTAGGGGTTGAACCGCACTTGTCACATTACACACCGTAAATCAGACACTTGTAACCGTTTGGTTAAATTGTCTGGCTCATGGCAGGTTTGCGAAATACTAAGTTAACATAACATGCAATAACAATAATAATAATATCAGGAACTAAATTAACGACCCATAAATAATGTAGGCCACACAGTTGCGATTTAGTTAGAATAATGTTTATTCCGAAAACAAACTAATAGCGAAAGTGGTCGTATTTAGAGTTAGTGTTAGACTTGGGCGCATATCCTTTCCACACAGTTCGATCATTCAAAGTCTCATCGAAAAATAAAAGTTATCTACGAGTTCACATCTGGCGCGCGGCTGTTCACCGCTCCCGCGACTAAAGCGTTCAGATTTTAGCACTCAGGTCTTTGTTAAAAAACTTGAGAATTTCACTTTAACAGTAAATCCTACACTATTGTAGATACGATCGATATTCAAGTTTTATTGGGATCAGCATGAATATTTATGGTGGGTGGCAGATTAAAATTACTGTGGCTTGATTCCCTGCATTACTACAGAATAAAATAGTTTTTCATAAAAGTTTCCTTTCATGGCCGATCTTAGGTCCGCCATATTTAACACAGCTACGTCTCCTTGGCCACAGACGGCTTCTCTCAGTTTCCCTACGACGTAGGTTCTCGTCTGTCTCACTCGCACACTACAGCACTTAGGGCTCAATAGACAATAGACGCCTGTGAGTTTTCCCATCTCGTGGTGAACCTGTACCCTTTGTTGCCACGGTCCTGGATGACAGGGTTTGTTGCCTCTTTCGGCCATATATTTAATTGAGATCGCAACGCTCGTTAACTCATATGTTGTTGCAGGAGGCGAGCTGCTCAACCCCAGCTACTTTGGCAGCAGCTTCAGCTTCCCCTTCGCGTTCCGCACCAACTTCTTCAAGTCTGAAAACGGCACTGCTGAGGCGGCTGACACCAGGGACGCGCAACCAGACACCGACGAGAGGTAATTCACCTATTTATTAATTCGTTTATGACTTGCCACCTGTGAGCTGAGGCAGGTAGAATTTATTTCTGTTTACAACCTGTACAGGTTAATATATACATTTAACCAGCAGTACTACTAAACTTTACCGTGTTCAGTGTCAGTTACATTTCTTAACAAAGTGAGATTAACATGTTGCAAAGCTCCAATAAAGAGTCACTATAGAAAGAATCCACATCAGAAACGATAAACAGAGAAAACCAAAGAAAGCAGTGAGTAATGTAGAGAAGAGTGGGAAAAAATTAAAGAAAATGTTGAAGGGGCGGCTCAATAAGCATTAGGTACAGGAGTTAAAAACCATGAGAGGAAAGTAAACAGAACACCACAATTTCATAAAGAGGTTAAAATAGGGCTGTCCATCCCCTGCATGCAGCCCAAGGTAAGTGACAGAGCGTCGCAAGAATTCCGTTCTCGTAAATATTGTTAATCTGTAACTGGAAGCCCCCGCCATGCGATGCTGTTCTCTCGTTGGTCCTTTTCCTTTGTTGCTCAGCGGTGATTATTAAGTATATTATGGGCAGCCAAAAAACAAATAAGCGGCTTCTTCCACTGTGGCCCAGGTAAGCTAAAAGGTTGGGGACCCTTGGACTGAAGAAACACACTATGTCATGAAAGGTATTCGGACACCGCCAAAAGGAACCGCGCTGCTGCAACGGTCGCAGGTTCGAATCCTGCCTCGGGCACGGATGTGTGTGATGTCCTTAGGTTAGTTAGGTTTAAGTAGATCTAAGTCTAGGGGACTGATGACCTCAGATGTTAAGTCCCATAGTGCTTAGTGCCATCTGAACCATCTGAACACCCCCAAACACAAATGTTTTTCATATTAAGAGCATTTTCCTGCCACCTACTGCCAGGTACTCCATATCAGCGACCTCAGTAATCATTAGACATCGTGGGGCGCACCGCAGAGCTCAAGGATTTCGAACGTGGTCAGGTGATTGGGTGTCACTTGTGTCATACCTCTCTACGCGAGAGTTCCACACTCCCAAACATCCCTAGGTCCACTGTTTCTCATGCGATAGTGAAGTGGAAACATGAAGGGACACGTACAGCAGAAAAGCGTACAGGCAGACCTCGTCTGTTGACTGACAGATACCGCCGACAGTTGAAGAGGGTCGTAATGTGTAGTAGGCAGACATCCATCCAGACCATCACACAGGACTTCCAAACGGCATCATGACCCACTGCAAGTACTATCACAGTTAGGCGGGACGTGAGAAAACTTGGATTTCATGGACGAGCGGCTGCTCATAAGCCACACAACACACCGGTAAATGCCAAACGACGCCTCGATTGGTGTAAGGAGCATAAACATTGGACGATTGAACAGTAGAAAAACGTTGTATGCAGTGACGAATGACAGTACACAATGTGGCTATCTGATGGCAGAATGTGGGTATGACGAATGCCCGGTGAACGTCATCTGCCAGCGTGTGTAGTGTCAACAATAAAATTCGGAGGCGATAGTGCTATGATGTGGTCGTGTTTTTCATGGAGGGGGCTTGATCCCCTTGTTGTTTTGCGTGGCACTATCACAGTGCAGGCCTTCATTGATGTTTTAAGCATCTACTTGCTTCCTACTGTTGAAGAGCAATTCGGGGATGGCGATTGCATGTTTCAATACGATCGAGCAGCTGTTGATAACGTACGACCTGTGGCGGAGTGGTTACACGACAATAACATCCCTGTAATGGACTGTCCTGCACAGAGTCCTGATCTGAATCCTATTGGACTGCGATGTTTCGGAACTCAGACTTCGTGCCAGGTCTCGCCGACCAACATCGATACATCTCTTCAGTGCAGCAGTACGTGAGGACTGGCCTGCCATTCCCCAAGAAGCCTTCCAACACCTGATTGAACGTATGCCTGGGAGAGTGGATGCTGTCATCAAGGCTAAGGGTGGGCCGACACCATGTTGAATTCCAGCATTACCGATGGGGGGTGCCACGAACTTGTAAGTTATTTTCAGCCAGGTGTCCGGATACTTTTGATCACATAGTGCATGTAAAAAAGTAAAAAAAGAAAGAGATGTGGCTTCTTTAAATGCAAAACAATTAATACAAGAGTCTTATGAGAATTACCAAAGAAGTCATGAGACAAAATTACTAGTTAATTGTTTTAAGAAGGAACACTGGAAAATCTTTTCTAAAAATGTAGAACATGACTTCAATGGGGTTCGGTAAGAAATTTGGAGAGCGATACGACAACAGAAGAAAATTTAATGAAATTTAAAAAATGACCTGCATACATTAAGAATCACGTGTAAAATATTTAACACAGTTGATTAAATATTAAAAATACGAGAAAACGGAAAATAATAGAGATCCGCATAAAAGACAGTGTAACTGTTCCACATCCGGAGATGAAACAACCTGTAAGTCTCATAAAACATAGGAAGGCAGGGTTCCCAATGCAATACTAATTTAGTATGTCCACTAACTGAACCATAAATGAGATTAGTTAACAATAGTACTATTCATGTAAAAGGAAGAAGAGGAGAAATATCAGACCATCAAAATAACTCCTAATAAAAGTATCAGGAAATAAAGTATATACTTCCGACTACTGGCTTATAGAAGATTTTCGATAGGACATATACGTGGTAAACCTCCTCTACAGTCGGCGCATTCATCCCAGCTCATAAGAACAATTAAAAAACGTATATTTCAACAAACACCTCCAGGCGAAAAGTGATTCCAGGTCGAATAGCTGTATATCAGTTAATAGTGCTATTGACGACGTCACTCTTCGAGCCGGCTACTTTTTATGCAATGTTGGACGAGTTGATGAAGAAAGTATTTGCTGGAAGTCGTTATAGAAAGGGGGACAAAGGAATAAAATCATGGTTTATGCTGCAAACAATTTAGATAATTTGCAGAAACGTTTACATGTATTTAAAGTGGCAGACAAAAATCTAAACATGATCATATCCACTCACAAAATCTAATGTATGACTATACATGTGGAACCCATTAGAAACTGGAAGTAAATGAAAAAATTATTCAACAGGTGTTAACACTTGAATACCTTGGTTATGAATTGTCCGTCAGTATAAAAGTCTAAAATGAGTTTAAAAACAAGAAGCAGTTGAAAAAAAAAGTGGCAGGGTGTTTAAATGATACAGTTTGGAAAAATAAAAATACATGTCTAGTAAAAGATGCTAAATGCTAAACAATTGTGAGAAAAACAATGACACACACAGTTTAGAGAAGACCTGGAACATCAAAACTAGAAGTCTTTTCAAAACCATGGAAATGAAAATTCTGCGGAGTACTGCAGGGAATACATGGAACTAGAGAGAGATGTGAAAGCGTTAAAAAAGACTATTAATTAGAGACTCTGCTAATCAGCATGAATGGAACGAAAACAGACAGGGTGGATAAACATGAGGTTGTCAGAATCGTAAGAAATAAATCACCAGCTGATAAAAGAAATACGGCACATCCAAAGAAAAGGTGGAGTGATGGCCTCAAAGTAGACTGATGCGTAATGAAGCAAAAAAGACTTTAGCGTAAGAAGTAGCTTCTTTGAGGCCGAGAGAGGTAAGTAACCCTTTAGACGACATCCTAGATACAGCGTAAGTTATAAAAGCAGTAATGACAGCAATAACACTAAACAGTATTGAGAATGATAAAACACAAAGTGAAACGGTTGTAGGTACTGTCCAGAGTCTAAAATTTATTTATTAAATTTACATTCTGTAAACATAACACCACTGAGTAAAGCTTTATACAGAAAAAAGTTACTATTACACTTGACATAAAAAAGCAATCCTCTCTAGCACTACATTTGAAAACCTCATATCCTCTTAATGTGTAAACTGCTTATTGTTCACGTTTTACTTTTGCACAAGGCTAAGCTTCAGATGATTACGTTCAAAAAAGTATACCTGACACTTCTATTCGACGTTAAGAAATTTCTTTTTTCCAGAAATTCTTTTCTTGCTATAGATATTCTGTATTTTATATTCTCATTACTTCAGTCATCAGTAGTTATTTTGCTTCCAAATAACAAAACTCATCGACCACTTTTAGTGCTTCATTTCCTAACCTTTTTCCATCAGAAATAACAACTTCGTTACACTTGCTTTAATTGATGTTCGTCCTATAATCTCATTCCGCTGAAGAGCTATTCCATGTTCTTTGCTGCTTCTGAGAGAAATACAGCGTGTTCAGCAAACCTCAAGATTTTTGTATCTATTCCCTGAGTTTTCATTCACATTCCAAGTTTCCCCATGATTTCCTTTATTGCTTCCTCAATTTAACACACTGGAACACACTGAAGTACCCAGTCCACAGTACCATCAAAAAGTTGTCATGGGTCAGTATTCAACACCCTGTGTGACAGAGGTCACCTCCTGTTGGATTCCGTGACTCTGCTACACCCCAGCCCACCGTGCACAGAACACAATTACAGCTACACGTGCCTCCCCTGCATTCTTCTACCACGGCACCCAGTGACCATGTTTCCTCGAATGAAGAAAGCATTGCGGGGCAGGCATTTTCAGAATGAAAATGACGGGGTTCTTGAGATAGAACGTTTCCTTATCAGTTTCCTGATCGAGCTTGATTCCTCTAAGATGTTAATTGAAACTTTATGAGCATCATGCTCATCAGTCACCAAACATTATAGCCATCCCCAGTGCTAACACAGTTTCGTAGTGCATAAACTCAGCGACTGAGGATATGTAATTACTGTGAACAGTAAATAAGATCTCTCATTTAACCTAAAGCCTTCGCAAATTAATTGTTCCTGTCAATAGTTTACCCGACAAGTCAACAGATTTATAGAGGAAGCGTTCAATAAATAATGTAACCATTTTTTTTACTGAAAGCAGGTTCGTTTTTTTCAGGATTCCAATACACCACATTATCCCTCACCCTTTTGATAGCAAAACCTTATTTTCAACATTATCTCCGTTCAATGAGACTGCATTACGCCCCCTACTGCGACGGGAGCCTACGTCTTACTGCATCAATAACCTCCCCGCCGTCCACGTACTGGTTCCTGTGGAGTGCATCATTCATTGGGGCGAAGAGATGGAAATCGACAGGTGCCAAATAACGGCTTAGGATGAATGTTTCGGGTTCGAAGCGATGAACCCATGTTTCATCGCGTTTGAATATGTTCGATCAGCCTCATAACACGCAAACAATTCCGCCCAGACGGTCCTGCGTTGCTCTTTATGGTCTTTTGTTACGCCGCGGGGAACGCAGCGGGCGCACACCTTTGAGTACCCAACTGGTGGACAAGTGTGTCAGCACTACTAACAGAAACGTCCACTCGTGCAGCGAGGTGTTTCAATGTGACCCGTCCATCACATCGAATGAGAGTGTCCGCACGTTCCAGCATTGGAGGAGTCACAGCTGTGAGCGGCCCACACAAGATCGGACAGGTTTGCGGGACCTTGTTGCGGTGATGACAGACGCCTCCCCCGACGACTCACCGTGCTTTTCTTTACTGCCGGATCTCCGTAGACATTCTGCAAACTCCTACTGTGTGACAGATCTGTCCTTGGAACGCACCTCCGTTAGAGGCGACATTTTGAAGGCTATGTACGGCCCAGCTCTTAATCGGAACTTAGTGACTAAAGCGGGATTATTCCACGACATTCCACAACAAATTCCTTTTTTAACAGAAACCGACAGAGTAAAAAACTGTTCCATTACTTATTGAATGCTCTCGTATATTCAGCTTATTCTTGGACTAGCTGAGTACCCGACTTTGCTCTTGTATTATTTGCTTCAGTAGCCTATTTCCTCCTTCCCTCCCCGTTTGTTCTTCTCTATCGCTAACATTACTGTTTATCTTTTTTCCCCCTCCGTCTGTCCTATCCTTCTCACCCCCTCCGTATCTATTTTCACCACTCTTCTCCTCCTGTCCCTCTTCCTGACCGTCTCCGTTTCTTTCCTCTCTCTGCAGTTTCCTCCTCTTCCCTTTCAATTTCCCATCCTCTTCAATGTGTCCATATCCTCCTTCCTTATATGTGTACATCTGTCCATGTCCTCTCCCCCCCCCTCTCTGGGTGTTCATCTCTTTCTATCTCCTTCTCTCTCTGCGTTATCACTCCCCCCCCCCCTCCCCCTGGCTTTTACCCACAGACTATTTCATCCCAGATAGTAAGTTTGGCTGAATTCGATCCAAGGATTTAGTAGGAGCTTGTTACCCATTTCCCAGGCACAGTATGCACTTGTCACATATATTTCACATGTGTTTAACATTTGTCACCCATATTTGTACACATATTTCACATGTGTGTAACGAATTTCGTCTTTCGTTTTCACATATCAGTCTATATGACA
The DNA here is from genome assembly GCF_023898315.1 of Schistocerca nitens. Classification (NCBI taxonomy): domain Eukaryota; kingdom Metazoa; phylum Arthropoda; class Insecta; order Orthoptera; family Acrididae; genus Schistocerca; species Schistocerca nitens. The sequence continues at coordinate 431,032,901 of NC_064622.1, forward strand.
TCATGACTCCTGATCAATGTGTTGTGTAGTTATACAATTTTGTAGGTATATTCAGTGATATATGTTTATCTTGTCTAAGAAATGTGTTACGATTACAGATAGCAGTAAGGAATTAATAATTTGAAACATTACATCTGATGCGGCAATTTTTATGCATGAACAGCGAAAGGGTAGCAAGCATTAAACTTTTTTCCTCTTATCATTCTTGGCACTTGCCAGCGACAATAAGCTTCTGTTGGATTTGAAATTATGTATAAAGCCTGATGCAAGCCACTAAATGCTGTCTTTCCCAAATACTGTGTGAATAAAATCTGTGAATTTGCACGTAGTGAACTACACTACATTTTCAAACACACGGCCACCCCGTTGATAGGTATGTGATACTCGGTTCTTACCCCCACAGCTATTGTCTCCAGACTGTACGTTTTTTTTTTTCTTTATTGTATTTCCTCATTGGGGTGGGCTGGCAGCAGCATATGCGCTGTTCTTCAGCCCAAAGACATAGAACATACATTAGAAGGGGGGCGGGGGATGCGCTGAAGAGGGCCAGGGAGGGAGGGATGTGGGATGGAAAAAGGCGAGGATGGGGTGCAGGGTCTCAGGGGGAGAGGATGGAGGAAAACAGAGGGTGAGGGAGATCAGGCCTGCAGACAAAGGATGCGGAGATGTTGGAGGAGAAGGAGGTGGAAGGGGATGAGTTCATTCAGGAACCGTGTGGGGGAAGGAAGGCAGTCACAGAAGGCAAGGCACAGCGCATGGCGTTTGAGGATTTGGAGGTCCTTGTAAAAGCAGGTGGGTATGGAGATCCAGGCAACACTGGCATAACAGAGGGTAGGAACGATGAGGGATTTGTAGGTGTGGAAGATGGTGGAAGGATGCAATCCCCATGTCCAGCCAGGCAGGAGTTTCAGGAGGCAGAGGTGGGAATGGGCTTTCTGCTGGATTGTCAGGAGGTGAGGGGTCCAGGTGAGGTGACAGTCAAGGGTGAGGCCAAGGTATCGCAGGGTAGGGGTGACTGTACGTCTGACTGTATGTCTGAAACCGGTCCAGTAGTTTAAGAGGAGGTGTGGGACATACATAGATACATTTGTAAATACATACATATGTATACCCATTTTATTATATGTGTGGATTTTAATTTGAAATTTGTAAACACTTTTTGTGTTTTCGCTTCTGTTGCAGCAAGGAAGGCACCTTTGGTGACTCGGTGCAGGTGAGGGACGCGAAGGGAGTGCGCCCTGGCGGTGACGTGCAGCACTACCGGCTGGCAGTGGCGAAGCGCGGGCGACCAGGCGCCCCCATGCCGGCGCAGTAACCCAACAAACACAGTCCAGCCAGTCCTAGCCTAGCCTCATACAGCATCGAGTGGTGACCACCCCTACAGTCTACCTGTAACAAGAGTTCGTGGACTGCAAATCGAATAACTGGTCTCTCGGTAGCAGCAAGAGGCACTTTGGTAAAAGACTGAGCCTTTCCTAGCACCTCGTTCAAGTACGGCAAGACCAGCAAGATTTGATTCGCAACTGACGCAGTTGAATAACGTGTCATTAACTGGTGACGTTACTTAAAATAGCAACTGGTTCAAACGAGACAGAAAATCTCAACATCACGTTCTGCTGTGTAGTATTGAATCACAAAAGCAGTGAGGCTAGGAAGAGCCATTCATCTTACAAGAAATCGGGATTGAGCATTAAGCAACTGGAAGTGTAGTAGGTGGAGTTATTAAGAGCGAAAATGAAATTCATAACAGATGTTTTCAAGAGCGCTTATATTATTAATATTAATTCATAACAGATGTTTTCAAGAGCGCTTATATTATAAATATTAAGTACTGTTCCTTTTACATCAATTTTTAATTGATTCAGAAAATATTTACAAGTATGCAAAAGAACAATATATAAAGGGCCGATCATTCGGCTTTGACTTTGCGTTTTTACTTTACGTTTTTCGTTATTATGTTATATTATTCAAAAAGTTGCTATTTCATTATCAGTAGGCGGTGACCAAACCACTGTGCCTCTACATCATAGAACAATATCTGTGAAAATATCCAAGGTTTCAATTCACATTCTTCTTTACGTGAAACGTAGATCTTGTCCTTTTCGATCTATTGTACAACCTAAATAACATTTCTCTTATAGAATGTATCACTTTGTCCTTCAATGTGTCTTAGAAAAGACATTAGTTCCTCATACTATTAAAGCAATCTCTATCAATAAATGCAGAGAGAGATAAAAAAAACAGCAAAAGTACAAAACACAGTAACCTAATCAAGGGTTTCATAAACAAGACAATATCATATCGTAAAGGAGAAAGCAAATACACTCGATCAGAAGTTCTCATGACACAACTACAGTGTCAAAATTTTATTGTGTAGAGTCCTTGTCGTCCATCACCATTACTTTCCGTTCCGTAGAGTGATGGAATTTTAAATATTAAGTGAAATGTTCTAGTGTAAGGTTTCGCAGTGTGACGTCTCAGTAAACTGACTTTAACATATTCAAAATGGATGCAACGACACGAAGAACGCTGTAATTTAAACGCATTAATATATGGAGAACATCGCAATAGTCTATTTACAGTTGTGTAGTCGAAAATAGTCCTAAAGTCTTATCTCTTCAGTTTATGCTTTGTTGTCATCGTACATTTCACTGTGAAACTAAGCGGTAACAATAAAGATTGAAGACAGAGGCAACAAGAAAATTAAGTGGGGAATATCTTTGAAATCAAGGGAGTGAAATCACACTGACAAAAGGACGAACTTATGTGAAGAAAGAGGAAAATTACATCCTTTAATTTCGTTTCCAAATTCTAACAGCAGGCCTACCCCTGACTTGCAGTCGTCAAGATCGCTTATCGAAGGAGGTGTATCATACAATAGGACATATCTATTTCGGTAAGCGAGCTTGAATACACTGCACCACAGGATGGCCCGGTGATGCTACTCGCTACTGAAGCCGGTACTCATTAAACAAAATGAAAGGGCGACTATAGACTGAAGAAAATAATTTTGTTTTTGTTCGTCGTGGTTCAGAAACAAAGTATGTCAGTAATATGTTTTCGAAATATCTTTGTCATGCTAGCTTTCAGTCTATTGAAAGCCAATGTTCTACAACGTCGCGTTTCAGGAAGAAAAACTGAACTATTTTTTTGCTACCAGTTGCGTAGATTATCAGTGGGGATTCCAACGCACACATTCAATCAGTGAGAAACATGATCTGACACCATTGAGATTCGTGCAAGAGTTTAATTATAAAATACAGGTAAAAGAATGTGATACCTTTTGCTACTTACAATTTATCATATAGTGACTAAAGTAAACACGGCTAAATTTTGTAAAGAAGAAATTCATCTCACGAAACTGGACTAACTGCATCACTAAAACGTAATTGCAATGTATTAAAACGCTTCCCCAACCACTCAAAATAACGGCCTCTACCAAGGAGGCCTGTACCGGAAAACAGTCCGTCAGAATAAACAGATACGCATTCAACAAGAATATTCCAGACCTGTACAAACGTTAAAATCGCTACATTTAAATCGCAAGAGGGAAAAATATTTCATTCGGACTGTTTAGTACTAAGCGAATAAAGTAAAAACTGCCGCAAATGAGTCTGAAAGTTCGCTGAGAGACGGGCATCATATTTCAGTCTCGTGATGGCAAGCTACATCCATAAACAACGATCGAAGTTGATTACTAGCTACGTCTACAAACACCGATCAGAGATGATGATAAACTATGACCATAAACAACAGAGTTGATGGCCTACCACGTACATATACAACGGTTAGATTTTCAAGACAGCGTAGGGTGAACTCTGTCAAAAAGCTCTTCCTCTATCAAGAAAACTCCGCCATTAGTCTACCACCACCTCGGGTACCGTATCGATCATAAAGCAGCGCCGTAGTTATGATATATAATTTGTCCTTGTTGAGACTTCGTTAACACTGCACAGTTATTCAGGTGTTTTTCACGCGTTTTCGCTGTCATAACAAATGTTTCCATTGCCTCCGTGGTTTTTAGCTTTAGTACCATAAATTATCATGGTTTCAATTTGTACTTTAAAATTTCTTGTGGTTCTTAATAAAAAGAGTGTAACAATATTTCACAAAGAACCTATCTTCATAAAAGTCTTTACTTGGCCTTGCCTGATTCCCGACCTTCTTGCGCTAATTTTCGTCCTACCATATTTGGATTGCTCACGTTTCAGGAACTAATTTTTGAGTCTAGAAAAGTGTGCGTTCAATTAAGATATGATTACTTAATAATCTTGTGTGCATAAATTTAAGAAGTTGGCTGTATTAGATGCTGCATCACAGTGCATATGAAACGTATTGTAAAAACGTATTGTTGGCCAGAGGAAATGGCAATACCCTTAACTGTAATAGTTAAAAACAATACTTTGACTATTATTCATTAAAATACTCTCCTTTACAGGATTTTTACAAAAGCTTCCGCCAAAATTAGCTTATAATAGACGTTTCGGCATTCTATGTATGATGGCAGTATATTAGACCTATTTGTCGGTAATCAACCCTACCCTTCACGTATGAGCCAGCAATCAGTGACATTAACCGATTGTAGTAACATTAACCACACAGCGACAAAGGGCAAAAGAAAAAAAATAGAAATTAAAATGTATATCTTTAGTAAATCAGATTAGGTGGTTACCAAATTTCCCAGATACATTATAATAATGGGTTCGGGTGTTGAACACGCAGAGAAATTGTGGTTCATGATCAAAACAATACTCAACGAAACACTAGAATATCGTGGTCCCCGTAGAACACTTCAAGACCTTAGATATTATCAAGATTTTTCCTTTTAGAATTGCACCTGCTGTACTGTACACAAAGTATAAAAGAGCAAAGATCTGCTGATATGCAAACGTTAATTGAAACTCTTTGGTTAACAATAAGAGCAATGTGCGAAACGTTGAATCGTTACAGCATGATTGTATTATCCGTGAAACTTCCTCAAAAATTTAAAAAAAAATTGTCTCTATAAATTTGTCAGTGGCATGAAAATTAGTGTCCAGAAACAATTAAAAGAAATTAAAATAGAAATAAAACTAGAAAAACAAAATGCAATAATGCTTAATTTCTACTTCAATGTTCTTTCACAACCAAAAGTTAAAAGTATGATGTCATCGCTCAATAGCCGTTCCAATGGTGAATGATGTATTAATCGATACTAGTGATGTTGAAAATCAGCTAGAATCTCTAAAACTCAATAAGATTCCAAAGCCCTATGGATCCCTGTCAAGTACTTTGTTCACTTGTGAGTGAAACAGGTTCAGAGTCGATTACAGTTTGCCGCAGATAGTGTGAGCTGAGATTGAAAAATTAACATAATTTGTCAGTCTATAAAAAAGGAAGGAGACCTGAACCATTGGAAAAACAGCAAACCTTTTTTATTTTACTTTTTTTTAAATACGCTGATCGGACCACGTGATCCTTCACAACTGAAGTAAGCTATGACAGTAAAGTGGTATGTGCACTGGTGTCCAAAAGTTAAACATAATCACGAAAAATTGAGCATATTACCTTGCCAGGGTGTCGGTAAGATCACTGAATAAGCTACAGGTTAATCACAAGTCATTTGGTGTACAACGGTGCTCGAAACACAATGTTAGAAAAGTTCTAATAGCTAACATACACACTTATAAGAAAGTAATACAACTGCTAAATGAAAAGAACGGGTAATAGGCGAAATGATTACCACCAACAGCCACACATTTTGCACGGTGGCGTGGTATGGTCTCTGATAAATGCTTCAGGAGCTCACTTGGCAGTTGATCCCATTCCTTCTGCAAGAGCGGTGCGGAGGTCTGAAAGTACCCTTGATGGAGGCTGACGAGAAGCGTTTCGTCTTCCTAATGCATCCCAGACATGTTTTGTAGGACCCAGAACCTCGTTGGCCTGTCTATGTGACGGATCTCTTCACCTTCAAGAAATTAATCCACCAGAGTACCTCGATGCAGACGGGCGTTAACGTCCATAAAGAGGAAGTCTAGACCCACTGCACCTGTGGAAAGGCGAACATGTGGCACCTACGAAGATGTGCAGCTCTGGTTCAAATGGCTCTGAGCACTATGGGACTTCTGAGGTCACCAGTCCCCTAGAACTTAAAACTACCTAAACCTAAGTAACCTAAGAACATCACACACATCCATGCCCGAGGCATGGCTGTAGCGTCTAGAACCGCCTGGCCGGCTGTGCAGCTCTGTACGGCCATTCAAGTGATGTCTACCCACATCATGACGCCTTCACGAACAAACCAGTCTCTTTCTACGATGTTCCTGGGATGATATCGGCTACCGGGTTCTCTCCACACTACTGGGTGACGAAAATCGTTTGGAAATTGAAGCAGGATTAATATGAAAAGAGCACATCCATGATCCAATTTTGCTGTGGCCGACTCCACAAGGGCCCGTCTCTATAGTGGAGTGAGCAGAATGCACACGGACGGACGTCTGGCAAATAGCCCTGCTTTTCTCAGCATCCGATACACAGTTTGTCAGCAAGCAGCAACTTCGGAGGCAGCTGAGAGCTCTGCAGCCAGTTGTGTTATAGGATACTCCGATTTCATCGGCGGTTACGGACAGATACCGGTCTTGCTGTAGGATGACTATTCTTGATAAACCTTGTGCTTGCCTACTACGAACATCTCCTGTGTCGCCGCAGCCTCGAAATGACACTTTGTGGCATATACGAGGATAGTGAGATTTTGATTGTGTCTGGCCTGCTTCCAGGCGGCCAAGTACTCTACCCTGCAAAGCAACGTCCAGTAGGCGCTTTGGTGACATTAGCTTGTCAACTTGAACAGGAGACTACACTCTGCTCGCAACGAACGGACAAACAAGACAGAGACATAAGCAATCTTATGCCCTGTTTGTGTTTACTTTTCGGTTACACCGCTGTTCACAGCACAGAGTACTCCTTTTCTATACAGAACGAACACGATGGGTTCGTAGGTAAACATTTACGGTGATTTTGGGTGATTGTCCATCAGTTCTCTTTTCATTATCGTGTTTTCTTGATTATCCTTGATAGACTAAAGTGCATGTGCCAGAAAGGAGTATGGAATCATCACATTTAGATGAGTCGACGTGGAGATGAGACACAACGGCAGAAAAACGCTATTATGCTTTATTATGCTTAGACGGTTCCACGACCACACCGTGAATTAAGTTCCCCGATTTGTTCTTTTATTAAAACTGACTGTCCAAGGTGTCTGCAAGGAATCGTGCACCGCCCGCTGCTGTGTAAAATGGCGTAAGAGGAACTATCATCACACAGATCCTGAACGACAATAGCTGGGGACGAGTGCCAAGTTTTGTCAGGAACTAGTCGGTTTCAAGTTCGAAGTGAATAACTGTTTTAAGTGATTGCAGGTCGATCGCAACAACTTTTTGATCGATTATTACTAAGAGATCTGGATACAGCTGGCGTTCAGATACCTCACGAAACACCACTGCTCAATCAGCAGATAAAACTGCAAATCTTCACTGGGCCAGAGAACGCAGAAATTGGACAACAGAGGACTTGAGGCGTGTAGAGAACTCTCACCAATCATCATTTTTCCCCTTTTCAAATGATGCAAGGAGTTAGAGTGCACCGTCGTTCCGATGAGGCATTTCTGCCACAGTTTGTGCAACTGTGGCTGAGATCGAAGTTTGTTCCGCTGGCTTTCGGGTTATTTTTTGTACGATCGCTTGGGCACACTCTTCCAGATTACCTTGAATATGAACCAAGATGCCAATTTTAACATTCACGGTGATAAATGTTGCCGTTTCTTCTTTTTCTTCAAGATGAATTGCTTTGGACACTACCAAGACGACAATCGTCATGTTCTCAAAACTGCACACATACACTTTTGGTCTGGCAATCAACCAGACACTGGCCTGCTATATTTTAACACTCACGTTGATAAATGTTTCCCTTCCTTCTACATCTTCATTACAAATTTATGTGGATACTATCGTATTTCAAAAGAACAACCACCATGTTCACATCATGCGTACATTCGTGCTCTGACTTTCAACCAGGCACCCTATCATCTTCACCGTCCCGCAAAAATATTTTAACCACGGTGATAAATTTTGCAGTTCCTTCTACATCTTCATGATAAAGTTCTGTGGATATTGCCCTTTTAAAAGAGGACAACCGCCTTATTCGTGGTTTGATGGTCTACCAGGCACTCTACTCGGCTTTGGTTCGCCCTTGAATTCAACCAGTTTTAATCTCGTTTAAAGTTCAGTATCTGGGACTACTTTGAGCTGCACGTGGTACGTACCAATTGACATCTCATGAATACGGGAGGGATAAATGTTACACCGTATGAGCGTGATGTCTCCTGGTAATGACTAGTTTTTTTCAATGCACTTACGCCACTATGTGGTACCTGACCGGATTTGAAACTGGATCAGTGATTTCGATAGGACGAAGCCCGCTATACTGTGCGGAGAGTGGTCTAGCGACACAACAGAGAGGTGTGTTGGAACTCCAAGCGTGACGTTCATCTTAGTCTGGCTGCGGGTGTATATCTCGATTCAGTAATCTGTCAGTCCGACGCAGAGCCTCTGGAGGGGGAATAAGAGGCTTCATAGATTTATTAATTGGTGTTCTGTCCTTGAACAGCCCGACTTCTCTTCATGCATCAAAAAAATGGTTCAAATGGCTCTGAGCACTATGGGACTTAACATCTATGGTCATCAGTCCCCTAGAACTTAGAACTACTTAAACCTAACTAACCTAAGGACAGCACACAACACCCAGCCATCACGAGGCAGAGAAAATCCCTGACCCCGCCGGGAATCGAACCCGGGAACCCGGGCGTGGGAAGCGAGAACGCTACCGCACGACCACGAGGTGCGGGCCTTCATGCATCCCACAGCTTGAGAAAAAAGGGGAAAAAGAGAGCAATTCAAAACTCGCTCCATCATAGTAGGAGTATTTGGGATGGTTTGACGCGGTACTGCCATCTCAAGCCTCTGCGTAGGCAAATTTGGAACAAAAAGGGTAACCTGATGGCATCTTCGAACCATTGTTTTCGCATGCGTTGTGGAGAGTCATTTGGTACCGCCACCCAAAGCTTGAGCAGCAACATTAGAACATAGAAGGGCGCGTGAGCTTTCGGTTTCTGGCGGCTGGAAAGTTAAAGAGTGGAGGTTTCCTCCGACAAGCGCTCTCTTCAGTTTTCGTACAAAGCACCGTAGCTTTTTCAGTTTCGATCTCGAAATTTCTACACTTTGGTGGGGGTCATGTAGAATGAAAACAAAATGATTCCGTGTGTTATAATTAACATCACGAAACGCAACTGGCGTGTTAATTTTCATATTTTCGAATAATTTTCTTCTTGTACGCTACTTTTCTGTTTGTATCACTTTCCCCATATTTTATTGTCTATATTCCGCATCGGGGTTAAATTTACGTATGAAGCATGCATCAGGACAAACAGTATCAGTTCCCGCCTTCAGTTTTTGTTCTCCAGAAGCTGGTGCATGCTAAAGTTCAGTAGTGCCAATCTACATCTAGATGTTTGAGAAAATGTATGTTTCCTTGTTTTTGAACGCAGGCATAATTATAGTTTCAGCATCTTGACCAGCACTGTGTAAGGCTGAATTAATCTTGTTAGAATGTTTAAATTCACCGTACGGGAAAACGTTTATCGTAAATAGTGTTTGTGTATTGAAAATTAATTCAGAAAACGTAAGCTCGTAGCATGTCAGCTTTAGTGTTTCTTTGAAATAATAAAACAGTTCAGATCAAATGAAGACAGTTTAAATACTATTTAACCCAAATTACGTCTTTCCCCATCCTGTTGTCCCTGCAACCAATTTCAAAGCACTGTTTGTGATGACAAAAATGTAGTACAGATTATTGGAACGAGTGATTACCTATATGTTTTAAGGCTGAAAAAAACTTGCATGTTTATCACGTCATTTTCACCGAGCCTTACATACTTGAAACTATTCGTATACATTAACATCCGCTTTACCCGTAGCGTAGTTAAATAATTTATTACTGATAATTTCACATTTTTTATCTGGCCAAGCCTTTCGTCTCTGGGCTAAAATGTCTGCAGGATCTGTGTGCAAAGTCAATTTGGCCTAGGTGTAGGCAACGTGAACGACATTGCGAACGAATATAGTAAAAATCAGAGCTTTAAGCGTGCAGTTTCATCTCGAGGTAGGTACAGCAGCCTTTCAATAGGAGTCCTTATGGCTCCGTAATAGGACCGTTGCCGTTTATGTTATATGTTACTGACTCAGTGAATAGTAGAAGTTGTATTTCCAGACTTTTCACATACTGTACCATTATCTATGAAGACTTTATATACAATAAATATTGCAGTAACACACAGTTACATGTCGGTAAAATATGATCCTCGAACAAGGATTGACAGCCTGTTGTTTACTGACATAGTGGCGTTGGAGATAATTGCTCTATCGATGTTAAACTTTATCGAATACATAAAATCCTTTATTAGTCAAGATTGCATGAAGTATTTATAATCTTTGAGAAACTAGTTTCGGCTAAAAAAGCTAACCATCACCATATCTGTAATTTTATAGAAAATTACACACTGGGGGATTGTAGCATGGCACAAGTTGTCATTGTGACAAAGGCTACGCAAAGTCAGCCCATACCAAATAAGACAAACACTGCTGTGTCTAGTCACCAGGCCGGTAGAAGACACACTGTCATCAATAAGTGACATAAGTGTTCAGAACAGCATTCAAAGCCCAACATTTTTGTACATGTACAACTCGATGAACATTTATATCAGTATCACCTAAAAAAATCATAGAATCAGAATGTTTCATTATAAGGTTGCGAAGGCTGAAAACACATATTTCTTACTCAAATATACTAGATCATGGTAAGAATAGTACAACTGCGTTGTATCAGCTAGTATCGGGTACCGAACAAATTTATCTCTCTCACTTAGCACAAGTGAACAACAGAGTAATATTCAGGCAAAACACCGACTGATGCTAAGTGCTGGGACTTATAGCACAACTATTTGCAATATACCAATTGAAGCAGAAGAATAATTGTTCCATATTTTAGGTAACTTGGTTGGAGAAAAACCAGCGCTCTATTGCAAATTACGACTGAGCGAAACTGTCAAGTTCGCAAATAATCATTTATTTAAAAATTAAGGCCGGTTACGGTCTTCAAGCTGGCCATCTTCAGATCTACCGCAGTAAACGACCGTAGTGTGCGCCGCCGACTTCAGCCACATGGTGCAGTAGATCTCAAGACGGCCTGCATAAAGGCAGAAACCGCTCTTCATTTTTCAATAATTGGTTGCTTCCTTGAATGTTTCATTAAATGGTAACTGTACCAAATATTTTATGATTTTACAGAATGTTATAAAAAATTGTATTTAAACAAGTAGACATATCGCAGATAACAGCAAGCAGCGTAACTGTAATATATCTTCATTTTTCAAAGTGACAAAATGCCACTACATGACACATAATTTTTGTGCAGTATAATTCAGAATAACAGAACGGTAATTAATAATAAGAAAGTGATAGCTAATTTTTGTGATCATGACTAATGAAGCATTCGTTATAAGAATCTAATAAGCTTTGGAGTTTATGAATGAAAAGTTTGGACTCTGGAACCAAATAAGATTGAAATACTAGACTTAAGAAGCTGGTATGATTCACCAAAATTTTAGAGCATGTTCACAGTGAATAATTTATGTCAGGAAGTTAGTGACATATGTGTCATGCTCAAAATAATATTAAACACCTAAAAATCACAAAAACAGTGACACGGGTATACAGAAGTTGAGGTAGTTGCCTGAAATAACTCCTGTGGGGCATCGAAAAATATACCGCTATATTATTGTGAAGGAATAAACAATCAATTATTCGATAACACATGATATGTTAGCATATAATTGTGTGTTCTAAACGCACTCCAAAATTACTGAAGACAAACTACTTTTATTTCGGATCCAGGCACCTACAGGGTAATGAAAAAACGATAACAAGTGACGCGGTGAAAGCACATGGCGTAAAGTGTATGCCACAATCAAGAACAACGTGTTTGATTTATTCACTGAGCATAAAAAGATAAAGACTGAATATGTTAATGTCAAGGTATGCGAAGTTGTACTCTTCACTAAATGTAAATGTGTCTTACCCTTGAACTACTGAAGTAATTGTGGCTTCGTACAGTATAGACACCACAGCAGGCATTCTGCATCTACAGGGTGGTAGTAACACTTGTGACTGCCCCACCAATCGGCAGCTAGCTCATTGACACACCCTCTGCTCCACATGCGAGAAGCGCCACCAATGAGCCGACTTAAGAAGACGCCGCATCGAAGCCAGCCAGAGTAACCGGGGAGTTCATTTGGAGCCTCCGCAGCGCGACTAGTTTGCCTCTCCGTTATTGTGACCGTTTATGACGAACGTGGGTGTGTAATCGATTAGTGTGGAGCACTACTTGGACTTACAGAAGAAAGTTAAGTAAACGACGTTACGTACATATTACGTGTGCTTCTAAATATTTTCCTCTCTGTCTCAGCACACACCTGTTCCTTGGCATCCATTCCTGGCTGGATCGACTCAACGATAATGAGTCACTAATATCCACGCGATACAAATACAGGGCGTTTCAAAAAGAAAGAGCAGATTTCAAACATTTATTTCTCAAAAACTACAAATGATAGAAACACAATTCAAACGTTTCTTGTCAGAGAAAGGTTCAAAGTTTTTCAATGGTCCGCGCAGAAGTTCCATGCAAATCCGCAGTGGCGCTGGCGTTTGTTTGTAGGAAAATGGCGACGACACCACAGGAACGATCATTTTGTGTGCTGCAATTTGCAAAGTTAGAGTCCATTGTTGGTGTGCAACGTGCATTCCGCCGTCAATTCAACAAACAGCCGCCTCGTCATAAGCAAATTTATGAGTGGCATCACAGATTCGTAGAAGATGGTTGCATCTGCAAGCGAAAAAGCACGGGTCGTCCACGCACATCGGATGAAAATGTCGAGCGTGTCCGTGCAGCTTACGAAAGGAGCCCTAGAAAATCCACGGCACGGGCAAGTCACGAACTAAACATGTCTAAAACAACGGTATGGCGCGTTCTGAGTAACCGTCTGCACATGAAGCCGTACAAACTGCAGTTATTGCAAGCATTGCGTCCTGACGACCACAACAAAAGGTTCGAATTTTCAACTGCAATTCTACAGGACATGGAAGAGGACAATTTTGCCGAACGATTAATTTTTTCAGATGAATCAACGTTTCACATTTCTGGTAAAGTTAATCGGCATAACGTACGAATTTGGGCGAGTGAAACTCCGAGGGACGTTATTCAACATGAAAGAGACTCACCAAAGGTTAACGTCTTTTGTGCAATTTCGGTAAACAAAGTTTATGGACCTTTCTTTTTCATGGAGAAAACTATCACAGGAACCATTTACCTGGACATGTTAGAAAACTGGCTATTTCCTCAACTTCAGGAAGATTCAAATCACTTCATCTTCATGCAAGATGGCGCCCCACCACACTTCTCTGAACCTGTACGACGGTACCTAAATAACACCATTCCAGGACGGTGGATTGGAAGAGCAGGAGCACAAGATCAATGTCATCGTCTGTGGCCTCCCAGGTCACCAGACCTTACTCCCTGCGATTTTTATTTGTGGGGGTACATAAAGGACTGTGTTTATGTCCCACCTATGCCCGCTACTCTTCAAGAGGTACGACATCGAATTGTTGCGGCCGTGAATTCGGTAACTAAAGACCAGTTGCGTCGTGTGTGGCAAGAAATGAGATACCGGTTTGATATTTGTCGTGTAACAAATGGTGCTCATATTGAGGTACAGTTTTGATATTTGTTGTGTAACATTTGGTACTCATATTGAGTGAAGGACCGTTGGAATTGTGTTTCTATCATTTGTAGTTTTTGAGAAATAAATGTTTGAAATCTGCTCTTTCTTTTTGAAACGCCCTGTATTTTGGAGCAGCAACCTATGGAGGTAAGAATCGGAACGTCCTTGGAGGCGCAGCTGCGTGTAAAGTAAATGTCGGGCTATGATTCAACGGTAAGACACGGGAAAGGTGTTTGGGCACAAAATACACAGTGTACAAAGTCTTGAACGAGTACACTTGGATACTACTCAACTCTACGAGACTTATCAGGTCGCCATAACGAAGTTCCCTTTGCGTTTACAAGTAAGGGTCCTCTGAATGATCACATGCCTGTTTCACTCACAGAGTGAACGTTGAAAAGCAAGCTATCAAACATGCAAGAATGACACCGTGCATTTATTGAGAACGTGTCCAGAAATTTCGACAATCTCTTTCAGCGCGACGTTCTTCGTCTATATGCATCGCAAGCTACTGTACGGTATGCGGTGGACAGCAGCATATACCGCTCCTAACTATTTCCTTTCATGTTCCACTCGCAAACAGAGCGGACGGAAAACGGCTGTGTTCAGGGTGGTCAGGAACAATTGGAAAGCTTGTGAGGGTATTGTCGGGTATGTTGCAAAGCGAAATCATTGTTAATAAAGAAATGCGATACACTGCGCAGTTTGCGAGCTAATTAGCACTGAAGTTAGTAGAGCAAGCCATTGCACTCGCAAATTCAAGCGTTGTTCTCATAGCGTAGTTGTTCTCGTAGCGTAGCTCTTCTCGTAGGTTTGACCCTTAATACCGTCCCAAGTCTAATTTTCGTATCGCTCTCTTGTTCGGTTTTAGGAAAGCAAACGAAGAACACGTTCAGCGACACCGTCTCTGGCGGGCCGTTTGAGTTTGCGGGCGCAGTGGACTACTCGTGTAACTTCAATGCTAATTAACTCGGAAATGCCGCAATGTATCGTTCTATTTTTTCCCAACAGTTCTTTGTCAGCACAGCTTACCATGCAACAACCTTACAAGCTTTTCAGACTTTTTCTGACCACATTGTATGTGCCTCTGTACAAGCCATAATTTCTCTTTTCTTATCTTCGTTGTCCTTAGACAAAATGTTCGTTGGCGTCAGGAGAACAAGTCAGCAGTCAGTTTCAAATGCCGGTCCTCTAAATCTTCTCAGCAGCTTCTTCGAAAGGAATGTCGCCATTCCTCGATGTATTCCTATTTGAGTCCCCGAAGCATGTCCATCACACCTGGATGTTGTTCGAACTATCTGTAACATACCTAGCAGCCTGCCCTTGAATTGCTTCATGTCTTCCTTCAATTCGATCTGCTGTGGGTCCCAAACACTCGAGCAGTACTCAAGAATGGGTCACACCAGTGTCCTATATGCAGTCTGCTTTACAGATGAAAAACAGTTTTCCAAGTACCAGTAAACTGAAGTTGACCATTCGCCTTTTCTACTACAATCCTTACATGCCCGCTGTATTTCGCATCGATTTGGAACGTTAAGCCTAGATATGTAATCGATGTTATTGTATCAAGCAGCAAACTACGCGTTTGGTTTTCCTACTCATCTACATCAACTTAATTTTTCTACATTTAGAGGTAGCTGCAGTTCATCACGCCAACTATAAATTTCGTCTATGTCATCTGGTACTCTCGTAAAATCACACCTTCCCACAGATCATCAGCAAACTACAGCAGATTGCTGCCTACCCTGTATGCTAGATCATTTATGCATATCAATAATAGCGGTACTATTACACTTTCCTGGGACACACCTTATGATTCCATTGTTTCTGATGAACAATCGCCGTCGACAAGCAGTGCCCACGATTGTTTAGGGTGATGATAATAAGGATCAAGTTCCAGCATGGGTACTTCTAACTCCTCTTGCTCGACTTTTCGATGAATCTGCTTGAATCTTCTTCAGGATCACACTATATCGCTCCGGCCCAGCTGCACTAATGGCCGTTAAAATTGCTACACAACGAAGATGACGTGCTACAGACGCGAAATTTAACCAACAAGAAGAAGATGCTGTGATACGCAAATGATTACCTTTTCAGAGTATTCATACAAGGTTGGCACCCGTGGCGACACCCACAACGTGCTGACACGAGGAAAGTTTCCAACCGATTTCTCATACACAAACAGCAGTTGACCGGCGTTGCCTGGTGAAACGTTGTTGTGATGCCTCGTGTAAGAAGGAGAAGTGCGTACCATCACGTTTCCGGCTTTGATAAAGGTCGGATTGTAGGCTATTGCGATTGCGCTTTATCGTATCGCGACACTGCTGGTCGCACTGGTCGAGATCCAATGACTGTTAGCAGAATATGGAATCGGTGGGTTCAGGAGGGTAATACGGAACGCCGTGCTGAATCCCAACGGCCTCGTATCACTAGCAATCGAGATGACAGGCATCTTATCCGCATAGCTGTAACGGATCGTGCAGCCACGTCTCGATCCCTGAATCAACAGATTGGGACGTTAGCAAGACAACAACCATCGGCACGAACAGTTCGACGACGTTTGCAGCAGCATGGACTGTCAGCACGGAGACCACGGCTGCGGTTACCCTTGACGCTGCATCACAGACAAAAGCGCCTACAATGGTGTTCTCAACGACGAACCTGGGTGCACGAATGGCAAAACGTCATTTTTTCGGATGAATCCAGGTACTGCTGCCCAGGCCACCACATTCTCCAGATCTCTCACCAATTGAAAACGTCTGGTCAATGGTGGCCGAGCAACTGGCTCGTCACAATGCATCAGTCACTACTCTTGATGAACTGTGGTATCATGTTGAAGGTGCATGGGTAGCTGTACCTGTACACGCCATCCACGCTCTGTTTGACTCAATGCCCAAGCGTATGAAGGCCGCTTTTACGGCCAGAGGTCGTTGTTCTGGGTACAGATTTCTCAGGATCTATCCACCCAAATTGCGTGAAAATGTAATCACATGTCAGTTCTGGTATAATATATTTGTCCAATGAATACCCGTTTATCATCTGCATTTCTTGTTGGTGCAGCAATTTTAATGGTTAGTGGTGTACTTCTTGACTCCGTTCGAGCGAAGGAGAAGAGGATATTAAAGGCCTCTTTCCTTCCTGTTTCGCCTTGCTGCTTGTTTTGTTTTGCGATTTGGTGAAATTGTACAGGTAATTGTTATCAGTACAAAATTTAATGGTTAATGGGGTGTTCTGTTTATTAAGACTGCAGCCTTTCGTGGACGTTGTCACTTATAATAAAATATTCTGAGTCGCTTGGGCGTGTTAAACTCTTTTCCACACTTCAATACTGCCCTACGTTTCGATCCATCAGCTGTAATTATCTTCAGAATCCCATTGGCGTCCCTGGGTGGCTGAACACTGTAGAAAAGCTGGTTAGTATGTTACATGGCTTAAACTCACACCCAGTGAATGCCTAGATAGCCACCACCTACAAGATGTTCAAGTGTCAAAATTCATATAGAAGATAACGCCAAAGATTAAGAGTTGGTTGTTGAAGGACATGGAAAAGAATAGAAAGTATGAAGCACGACTAATAGCCAAATTATCCAGAATTGTCAGAGATCGCTGGCTGTTCAATACTGTTTCATTTTTCTGCTACCATTGCGTTGTTATTTTATTGACGGTACTGGGCATGATTTCTTGCAAGAAAAGATTTGCGATTTCCTTTCTGGGAATGTGTGCTCGTGGTGTGGTGTTTAGTTCTTGGTTGCCGGCAGAAGGTGGACAGTGAGTCCAAGCCCACAGATAGTCGTCACTTTCGTGGAAGCGGGGCCGCGGCGAGCTCCGTGCTTTTGCTGACTGGAGTCAACACCTATCCTCGTTGAGGGCAGAGCCTATTGTGCTGCCACAGACATCTCCAGAGAACAGCTGAGCGTCACATGTTTGCCTTTTCTGTATGGATATCAAAGAACTCGACGCTGTGGCGCCACCAGACCAACGTGAGAGACTCTACTGCTTTCGGTCCACTTTTTTGGTATATCCATTTGAATGAGTCGTCTCGCAACGATGCTTGACGCGAAGAGTTTGACAAATACGTGTCACATTACACCAGGCCAGTCTCAATGACTTCTCTGTCAATCGGCGTTGTGTACGCCAAGACTGGGAAGATTACGAGGCGTTCTCCCGTTTCCTTTCTTTCTTTTTAGTGAAATTAGCGACATTCTGGTTCGTCACATTAACAACAGCATTGAGCAGTCCTTTCCATGCGCTTTTTTTTTTTTACTGGGGAAATGTGTCACAACTACGATAGTGAAACCGACTTTTATTTTAAGTATATCGCTAAGTAGTTGTTCTGCCACGCAACTTGTGTTGCCTATCTGGTTACAAGTTTTGGTGTCTCTTTTTCTGTAAACTTTGACTTCACTAGCTGCGCAAATGAGAAAACCTTGTTACGGTTTCTCCATTCACTCTTCCATATAACTCGGTATCTTCCACACCCAAAGCGTTAGAGTCATTTCGTGTGAGTTCTATTGAGATTTGGTCAGTTTTGTGTGTGTTGTGTGCATCATAAAGATCAAATCAAAATCTGTTACGTTCAGACCTGAGTTGCAGTTCAAGATATGTTAATTGCACTATGAGTTTTCCATGGCTAGTGACCCACAAATAACAAATATAACATGTTGTTTAGTTAACTTGCTCTCGCTGTGGCTTCTTTTCGTTGTGTACAGTGGCCAAACACGACCAATTGCTGTTTAAAATTAAATAGCGATGCCATCGAATTTCAAGCTCTTGATGATAAAATGTTCTGAGCTGTGCCACGTCTTATTCCTCTTCTGAAGAATTCCATTGATATTCCTGAATGGCTGAACACTGGAAAAAGACAGTACCGCTTTTACTTTAAAAAGTTATATTCATGTCCTTTTTCGGAGGAATGGTGTTACTGCGTGAAATAAAAAAAAAAAAAAAAAGAAAAAGCTTTCGACAGCTGTTGGTGAACCGTCGTCAATGGACAAATACTAAAATCGGATGACCGACACTGAGGAAATACTATATATTATTGTTGTTGTGTCGCCTCGGTTGTCTCCCAGCATCTGTTTTTGTTCATAGTTGTGAGAAAATAACCTTTCATAAGTCTATCACAGTCTTGAGCTAATCACCCCAGTTGTAACTCGTTATTTTACGACTATCTCTCTTCTGATACAACGTTTTCTGTATTACCAAGTCGTTTCGCACAGAGAAATCTCTCTTTCCAGGTTTCTGTTCCTATAACCATGAGGACGGATGACATTTTCACATGCTAGTCTTTCTTTACCAACTTGAGTATTCAGGTCACCCATGACGATGGTGTTCTCCGCTGTTTACTAAGGAAATGCTCTTCACCACCATGTTGCATCCTGTTTGTAGTGCATATACTTGCAAAACAGTATGCTGTGTACTACCAGCCTTAGTCTCACCTGCATGATCCTGTCACTCACGTATTGCCTGTATGTTAATATCTTATTGGAGGACGAAGCCAACTGAATTTTTTGATTCACTTTTGTCACCACTCCAGCATAGCACATATCAATTTCTAACTGATTTGTTCCTACACCTTTTCCACTTTGTCTCCTGAGCTTACACATGCCCATAAGATCTATTAGTTCACATTTGTTGGTGAGACTGAGTACATTGAATATACCAATTTTTAACCTTTCCTTTTTTAGACGGTTTTGTGCTTCCTGGTATCTTCGATGAGCATCAGGCATTTGTCCACCATTGCTTAGAGTGTTACTAGAAGAATTGTGTTTAATTCATTCTTCGATCCGAGGCCTGGTTTAGGTTTGAAAGCAGTATATAATAGCTCAGCTGCTTACTAGGACTAACACACGTGATGATTTCCTTCCAAGGTTTACTCCCTTAGCCTTGAAGACCAATGTTCTCCACAAGGCAGTGGTGTCTTCCAGTTGTCCACAGGGAGGATGGACTGCCTCGTCCGCAATCTCCGCCATTCTGAAGGTCTCCTTCTCTGCCAGAGGTGCCGTTAGTCTTCACCGGTAAACCTGGACATAAGTTCCTCGTGATACCCAGTGAAGCTGGGTCCCTGCCTGAACTTAGCCATCCTTTCACACCGGCCTACTGATGTGAATGATGCCCTCCCACGCAGCCTGGATGAGCCGGTAAACATGGACATATGTTCCTAGTTATACCCAATGAATCTGGGTCCCTGCCTGAACTTAGCCATCCTTTCATACCGGCCTACTGATGTGATCAATGCCCACCCGCGCAGCCTGGATGAGCCGGTAAACCTGGACATAAGTTCCTCGTTATACCCAGTGAAGCTGGGTCCCTGCCTGAACTTAGCCATCCTTTCACACCGGCCTACTGATGTGAACGGTGCCCACCCGCGCAGCCTGGGTGAGCCGGTAAACCTGGACATAAGCTCCTCGTTATACCCAGTGAAGCTGGGTCCCTGGCTGAACTTACCCATCCTTTCACACCGGCCTACTGATGTTGAAACGTCCCCTTTAAACAATTATACATGACTGTGCTTAAACTGACACACAATATTTTTAGCGCAACGCAATCTGACTATCAAAGACCCCTGCAAAAGAATGGCCCTGAGTAACATTAAACAATACCTTTCACAAATCACTTACCTCACAAAAATCTTCATTACTCGAACTACTGCAATACAGCGAGCGCCATTACTGCCAGCTAAATAAAAGATTCAAACTACGGAAGGCACTAACTACTGATAGGGATAGTTAGCAAATGAAAGATATTAATAGAGAACAAACAATGTATTTACCTTAATAATGTTGAAAACTCATAATACACATAACAGATCATTGTATATCTTACAAATTTCCAAACTCCGCCATCTCTCTCCCCACATCCACCACTGCTGGCGGCTCACCTCCAACTGCGCAACGCTACGCGCTGTTCACATCCAGCTGCCGCTGCCCAACACTACAATGGCAGACAACAATGCAAACTACCCACAGACTGCACACAGCACAGCCAGTGATTGTTCATATAGAGCGCTACGTGGCGTTACCAATAAGAAAACATAAACAGCCTACTTACATAGCCCCCATGCTCCCCTCAAAAAAATTTACAAATTGTTTTGGGCAGTGGCCAATAATGATTTGATAAAATTTTTCATAATTACAATAACAAAGAAATCAAATGCACACACTTATTGATACAGTGTTGGTCAAAAGCTAAAATTTTCTCACAGTCCATAAAGACAGTCTTGATCGTTGAATTGCAGTGTTTTTCTCAAAGTCTGAGCAGTAACAGAAAATGCACATGGAAGTAGTGGATTTCCATGCTGTCTTGAAGAAGTAGTGTTGTGCTTGCAACGGAAAGACAGTGCTGACTCTTGACATGCAGACAGGTATTTGTCCACAACAGAGCAAACCCACAGCAGAGTCAGTCGAAATTTTGAAGAGTATTGGTAGGTAGGTCATCACAGAGCAGACCCACTGTTGTCCTGGTAGAGATTACGGTATAGGTGGGCCACCAGAGGCGCAGACCCACTGTTGTCCTAGTAGAGATTACGGTATTGGTGGGCCACCAGAGGCGCAGACCCACTGCAGTCCTTGTAGAAATAATGCTATTGGTGGGTCATCAAAGGTGCAGACCCACTGCAGTCCTTGTAGAGACGGCCAGCAGCCATCTGTTGCAAATGTGCAGGTGCACAATCACCATCAAAGAGTCTTGCGGACAATATAGCAAGTCCATAAACTACCACTTGTGCACTCACAAAGTTTTTTAATTGTCCTTAGAACCAGCAATGCTGTTATCCAGTCCCTTGCTGAATTATTAACACACGTGCAAACACTAACAGTCCCTACTTCTCACATATTGTCCATATAGTATGACCAACAGAAACGTGTGCAGTGAAATGGAACTTACAAGTTACTTAATTTGATGAACTGCTGTCAATTACAATTTTATAACATAAGAATACAATAATAAAGGTACAAAATACATAATTAAAAACATAATAATACAGATAACATTTGTAGTAATACAGGCTTTACAAAATAATAGAAATAAACATATACATCAGTGTTACAGGAATTATGACATGAGTACATAGATAAAAGATCAGAATAACTTTCGGAATATCAACTTCACACATGAGCATTAAGACAAAACATAATAAATAATGTCTAAACATCTTTACAAAGTAAACAACATATTCTCAGAAGAATTCTACAACATAAATCTTATTAGCTAAACACATAAAGACAGGAAACCACAAATACACAGGGGTACATAAACACATACCAGAATAACACAAGAGGAAAGGACAGGGTTTGTTTTCAGTGTAACATTTGGTACTGCAGTCCAACCCAAAACTTCATTCCATAGATCTTTCGTCTTATTTCAACATTTGTTTCCACCCAAAAAATCCTATCCAAGCATGCTTTCTGTATTTATATGTTCACATATTTCTTACCTCATTATTTATTTTCAAGAAAATCATACCTATACCTGCTTTCTTTACGTTTTTTGTATAACTTCTCAATGCATTTCTTCCAATTCATCGCAACTCATTCTCTTCTATAGTCTACCCCCTCTTAAGATAACTTAAATCTACTGAGCTCAGATGCTAAACTAAGGGACGAGGCATTGCAGCAGCACAGAACAATTAACACAAACAGCAATAAAAAAATGGAAATTTGCAAAGCAAGCTACGGTAAATCTAAATTACCAAGCAATTCAACATTACAACTAATATGAGGCAATGCGCAGCAAACAAGAAAAATAAATCTGGCTTAGCAGAGTAACACAAATTAAAATTCAGTAGCACTATGCCTGGCAAACAGCAGCAGTAAATGCTATAACGTATACGTAAGCATGACAAAGCTCAAGCAGAAAAAATAGTACACTAAAGATAACAATGCAGACAAGGGAAATGTTTATTCGCATCGTAATATCTATATCATTAAAGTGGTGCACCACAAAAACTAATTCTACAAAAAATTACCAAGTACTTGAAAAGAAAATTATATATGCAATTATTGTTATCAGTCCCTTCTTATTGTTCTTTCCATTCCAAGAGCTCCTTTTTCGAAGAATGTGGATCATAAAATAATTATTTAATAGATCTATTGACAGAAAGTGTTCACATTAGCAAATGCATCTACGTTTATTTTATAAAACTAATGCTGCAACACAGCTGGAAACCAGATATCAAATGAAATAAGCAACTATGTACAAAGGAAAGCATAAGAACATCATTCAGTAGTCATGAGGCATTTCATAAGTTAGTAGAAAAATCTCTCAACTAGAGAGACAGTAGTCATAATCAGGTGTATAGACATAAAAATATTTCTCGTCATTTCATTATGCATTTCAGTAAATATCATAAATTAAGAGCTCCACAGTGTAATCATATGTTTTCAAGTTCGACCATGTCGTTTTTGCGATGCTTTCTACAAAGGAATGTCAATAGCGAGGATAATGGCCTCACTTCTTTTTTTTCTCTCCACCTAATGGCTTTCTTTTGTCAGACGACTACCTCCCAGCTGGGCGCCCAAAACGCATTACGTCAAGGTCACTTACCTTTCTTTCTGAAATATTTATGACAGCAACTTCCGTTACAGTGACAGTCTCATATAAAAATATCACAGGTCGAGAATTTGCGTTACAAATGTGTAGAAACAAAATCTTATGAATATAATAGTGTCCAAAAAGTTTTCGCCGGCATTGTCATACATTCACACATTTACACACATTTCATAACTCAAAGTATGATTCTTGGTTTCCAACAACCTTTTTCACAAACCAGAGTCCCTAACCACTACTCATTATTCCTTACCTTATTCGTCGACACTTCTTCAATATTTCATCATGACATACGTAGCATAATCAAATAACTCATATAGCATCAGCTTATTGATCATAAACATACCACAACAGCATAATACACATCATCATCATAATAATAACATCATAAAACCTCAGCCAAATCTCAAAATCGTCGTAGCTTCCTCCAATAGTTTCAAAACCTAAAAAAAATTCTCTGCTCATTTCAAAAGTGTCATCTACCTGAAACGTACTTTAAAGATCATGCTCCCTTACCAAATACATCATTCAAAGCTCTCATAGTATCACAATGGTTCCGAAAAAATATGAGCATTTCACAAAGTACAGACAAAATACAATTTCATAAGTGTGAAGTTATCCATTGCGTAATTACATAAACATCTGTTACTGATGTAGTAAAAAAAATGTTTATCTCTCAGTTACATGATCAGATAGCTGTGTAATTTGTGTGTTAGAGAAATATGGTACCGATGTGTAAAGTTGTATAAGCAAATACCATATTAGCTAGGGCTCCTTGTGCTTGCCAAACACATGGTACACAAAGTAAGCGTGTACCCCCCTGAGGATTAATGTAATTATACCCTCAGGTGTTACAGATTATTGCAATGGAATAAAATGTATCACGGAAAACTTTCTTTGTGATTCAAAAACCTTTAAAAATAAATGTTTTAAGTATAAAATTAATCACTCAAATACATGTACTGTAGCGCTAAACTGTGCGTCTTGTTGTAAGATAATCTCTGTGGAAGTGTCGTAGTTGTCGTCCTCCGAAAGCTAAGTTCTGCAGAAGTCAATGTACTTACCTCATGATAAACAAAAGTGAAATGCTTTGCGTATAGATATCTTAGCTATTACGCTTATTGCCATGATGAAGAAAGTACTGTGCTGTAACGTATTGTTGTGCTACGGAAAAGGCAGTCTCATTGTAGCTATACCACAAAAGTTACTACTAAAACATATTTTACTTTCCAGAAGAATTCAAAAAAACTGTGCAGATATAAAGCAGACACAGCACAAAAGCAAAAATGTAAATTGTTTCCAGAATGAGATTTTCACTCTGCAGCGGAGTGTGCGCTGATATGAAACTTCCTGGCAGATTAAAACTGTGTGCCCGACCGAGACTCGAACTCGGGACCTTGGTCCCGAGTTCGAGTCTCGGTCGGGCACACAGTTTTAATCTGCCAGGAAGTTTCAATGTATATTGTGTCACACATTAGTAGCGTCGTGATATAATTGTGTAGCTGTCAAAGAAACCAAGTGCTAAGTCATCTTTAATCCCACAGAAAGTACTTCAAATAAAGAATGTCTTTTCAAGTAAACCAAAATGTTACATGAAAATCTCATTAGCAGTGCCGGTATGTGTTCTGAGTATGTGAGCCTGATAGTTGTTACGTAATCGTGCAACTAACAACTAAGAATGTACAAATACAACACTGTGTCGTCTGTTCACTATAACAATGCAATCGTAATTTCTGTTTAAAAATGTTCCCTAGGTTCTAGACTGGATATTTAACTTCAAACATTGTTGCATGTTAACAGTTTCTTAAGTCTGACAAGGCATACTAGAAATGTGAAGTGAAATTTTTATGGCAAAGACAAAGTTAAAAAGCAGATTATCTCTCAATAAATGGTTTTACATGTGAAGTGTGGTGTAAACCTTTACTCTTCCTAGTACGCAAAGTTTCAACTTCAACGCAATTATCATGTGGTATACGTCGGATTCTGTATGGTCCATTGTAAACTAGAAAGAATTTGTGACTCAAGTGTTTCTTCTTATGTGACAATGAATGAGCTTTAATGAGAACTTTCTGACCAATGTATAATTTCTTTGCATTTGCTTTACCGTGTAGTTTTCTCCTTTTGTCTGCTGCAGATTTTATATTTTTAATAGCCAAATCAATTATGTCTTTGTGTCGAAGTTTACGTGTAATCGGGAAAGGTACAAGCTCTCTGATTCTGTTCGGTGGTTCTTCATTCTTTAGTACAAGAGTAGGTGGTAAAGCAGTGGAGTCGTGAGGCATTTCGTTCAGCACGTTTTGAAGTAAGAGTAAATATCTGTCCCAATGCTGATGCTTTCTGTGACAATAAAGTCTGCAAAGCTTATTGATTTCTTTCATAATCCGTTCAGACGGGTTACAATGTGGTGAGTACAATGAAATAAAAACAGGTTTGATTTTATGATTCCGAGGCGTCCGTGACCAAACAGCAGATCTGAATTGCGGTCCGTTATCTGAAATGACTTTACTAACGTGTCCAACTTCACATAAGAAATTTTTAACAAAGGCATTGGATACAGACCGTCCAGTGGCTTTACGTAACGGAGTTAAAGAAACAAATTTTGAAGTAAGTTCAACAGCGACTAGAACGTACGAAAATCCATTAGATGTTCTGACAAGCGGTCCCAAGAGATCAACAGCAGCAAATTCTTTTAATTTAGAAGGAATAATAGGAAACAACGGAGCACGATCTGAGACAGTAGATGGTTTCGCCTTTTCACAAAGTTTACAAATAGACAAGACTCTTCGAATTCTTTTTTCCATATTGTTAAAATAACAAGTCGTTCGAAGAGTATGATAACATTTTCGTGGACCAAAATGTGCGTATCTGAAATGAATGTACCAAATGAGCTTATTAACAAAATCGTCTGGAATGCAAAGTACCCACAGCTTGTCATCAACAGTGCAGCGTTTGAACAGTATGTTGTTTCTAACCAGGTAATAATGCCGAATCTGTGTGTGTGTCTTTCATGCCATTTGCTCTTGATGTCTTTCCAAATCGGATCTTTATCTTGTTCATGAGCAATGTCCTTTAAAGATGTGGTGATGAAGTTTTCAAAGACGACTTTCTGAATGTAAAGAATACTGAAATTTTTCTCGAGGTTGCCTTCTGTGTTACTTTTCTCAAGCCCAGCCGGTGCGCGTGACAGTGCGTCCGCAACAATGTTCTCCTTGCCGGGAATGTAGACTCTTGTGAAGCGGAAATCTTGCAGAAACAATGCCCAACGTTTTAACCTGTCATGATTTAATTTTGAAGACATAAGAAATTGTAATACACGATGATCACTGTATACTTTTACGTGCTTACTAGAAAGAAAGAAACGGAATTTGTTAAATGCCCAAACGATAGCTAAAGCTTCTAATTCAGTAACGGAATAATTTTTTTCAGATTTGGTTAGCACTCGGCTAGCAAAAGCAATGGTTTTCTGAACAGTAGTGTCATTTTCTATGGCTTCTTGAAATAAATGAGCACCAAGACCGACTTTAGAAGAATCCGTGCTAAGGCAGAAATCTTGTGACAGATCTGGATGAGCTAGTATTGGCGCGTTAAGTAACGCTTCTTTCAAAGAATTGAATTCCAACTGTGATTGTTCGTCCCAGTTCCAAATAGTATTTTTTCCAGTGAGCGAACAAAGTTTTGGTGTAACAAGAATTTGCATATTCAGAAAACGACGGTAAAATTTTACGCGACCTAGAAAACTGCGGACTTGTTTTTTTGTGGATGGAACTGGAATGGCTCTGATTGCTTCTAACTTTTCAGGATCCGGCTGAATGCCTTCAGAAGAAATAATATGTCCCAAAAACCTCACGTTTGACCTACCGAATTCAGACTTTTCCAAGTTAACTGTAATTCCAGATTCTGCAAAAATACGTAACAAACTGTTGAGGAAGCGATTATGTTGTTCCCATGAAGCTTCCGCTATTAGAATATCGTCCACATATAAGGTGATGTGACGTTTTAAGAACTCAGGTAATATGGAATTTAGCCCACGAATGAATGCTGCCGAAGAAATGTTCAAACCAAAAGGAAGTTTCCGAAACTGATAACAAACGCCGAAACAAAGGAAAGCTGTGTATTTTCTACATTCTGGATGAAGTTCGATCTGATAAAAGCTGGATCTGAGATCAATGGAAGACAACACTTTTACACCATTAAAATTTTGAAGAAGTTCTTCCAACGTTTGCGGCCTGTTTCAGGAATAATGATAGTATTGATTTGTCTCGAATCTAAGACAAGCCTGATCGATCCATTTTTCTTCTCAACAACATGTAATGGATTGTTGTATGAGCTTACTGCAGGCTCAATAATGCCCTCGTCAAGCATAGATTGTATTTCTGTTCTAACACGGTCCCTATAATGTGCTGGAATTACGTATGATATAACACAAAATTTAGTATGCTCACGAACACGAAATTGGTATTGAAATCCCTTGATTGTTCCTGTTTTGTGAGTAAAAACTGTGGAATGTTCTTGTAAAATCTCAAAAAGGTCCTGCCTATCAGTGTCATTACAATTCTCAATTGTTTGAATTTTATTCTGAATTAACTCATTAATTTCAAATATGCCGTCGATAACATCCCTGTCTGTACTTGCGGAGTGATTGTTAGTGTCTAGTTCCGTAGAAAATTCCGAACTGTTGTCCAACAGAAGGTAAAACCGATTAATTTCTTCGTCATGGTTTGAGAGCCAATCTTCAAATTTCAAAGCTATTGACTTACCTTCCTTCTCTAAACTTATTTCAGCATCGTGAAAGTTTAAGATTGCTTTGTATTCATTCAAAAAGTCTACTCCCAATATAATTTCCGTCGACAATAATGAGATATAAAAAGAAAGTTCATAGAGAAGCTGTGGCTTTGGCAAAAGAATTCTAAATTGGTTTGTTGGCGTACATCTACACTTTTTCCAAAGAGTGTGGGGCAATCGTTCGATAAGTTCGATAAGTTCCTTGCTAAAAGCTGTTTCACTAATTACTGAAATGGGACTGCCAGAGTCAAGTACTGCCGTAAATTTTACGTCATTTACAGTAATGTGAATCACAGTATATGCAATGTTGTTATGTTTTACGTCGTGTTCCTGGAGTAAGATGTCCCTAATGTCTTCCATTTTTACGTAATTACTAGCTACGGCAGCTGCGTCGTCAGTTTCATAAGTACGTTTTAAGGCTGCCAGCGGTGTGAGTCATTGCCTATCGTCTCTTTTATTGGCGCGCGTCATTATTGGGATTTGGAGACCTAACTTCTACAAATTCACCGTGACGAGAGGGCCCTGCCCTGTTTAAATCCCGCCACTTCTGATGCAGTTCAGGTTTGTCGTTACGATCATACCGTCTGTCGTCATGTCGGTAGATTCCAGTTTCTTTCTTGTCGGTCACGTGGTGGAGAATTTCTCCCTGAGTCGTAACTGGGCGCTGGACCGTTGCGTCTAAAGTTATTCTGTCTCCCTTGATAATAATTATTTTGGTTCCCATATTGTCTGTTTCTCTGATTGTCTCTGTGATATTCATTACCGCGGAGAGGTGATCTTTCCCTGTAATTATTACTACTCTGCCAACGGTTGTCATACGGGTGGTGTCTGTTTTGGTCACGATTTGTGTTGTGAGAATAGCCTTGTCGTGTCCAGTTATTATTTCTTTCATCGTGGAATTGCGACGGATGTGACCTGTAATTGTTGTGTTCTTGTTTTCGCGTTCCGCGATTATCAGTGTCAATTTCTAGTTCTTGTAACAGTCCCTGAAAAGCTTCAATGTCGTCTTTGCAACGTCCTGCTAAAATAATACGCCGTAAATGTTCAGGTAATTTGATTAAGCAAATGCGGATGAGTTCTGAGGGGCTGTATGGGTTTGAAAGATACTGAATCTTACGCAACATGTCTTCAAAATATTTCATAAGACTGGAAAATTCAGATTGTTCGAAACGTTTCATCATTATGATGCTATGTTTTACTCGGTCTTGTGTAGCTTGAGACCAATACGCTGAGAGGAAGGCATGATAAAATTCTCCTTCACTGTGGCAATCGTGAATGACCGATCGCATTCTTACAGCTGGTTCATTCTCCAAGTAGCCACACATAAATTCTAATCTGTGTTCTAGCGACCAGTTGGGAGGAAAACAATGAGAGAATTGATGGAGCCATGCTTGTGGCTGAATGTCGTTGCCAGAAGTCTTAAATGTTTTGAATTTACGTGTAGTAATGAACAGCTTATAGTCAAAATCATCATGTCGGCGAGTCGCATATCGGTCATTGTTAGGTCGTGTCAACCGTTCCATCTCAAAATTCGGTGCACATTGCCAATTTCTTTCATAGCTTCCGAAATGCCCTGTGTTATTATTTTGCGGCTTTTCCGTATTTCTAAGTCCCTCTTCCCGTGTTGGAGCGCGTCCTTTGAAATTTGTAATTTTTGTATTACTTGTGCCAACTGATCTTGTACTTCTCGAATTTCTCTTTTGTACTGTATATTGATTTGATTTTGATTGAATTTCCTAATTTGTTCGCACTCTGTGTCATTAAAGACTACCGGTTTTGTGTCATTCAGATTATTATCTACCTTCGTAGATAAATTAGTGAACTGATCCGAAAGTTCGGCTACTTTCTCCGATAGTGTACTTATTTCCTCAGTGTGTTTTTCTGAACCAAGTTTCAGAGTATCTACTGTGTCCTTTAAGTTTTCCTGAGTTTTTGCAAGTTGCGTAACCGAATCGGTAGATGCAACTGAGTCAAATTTAGCTTGCAAGGTCTCATGACTTTCATGAACAATAGTTTGCAGTTCTTTTATGGCTGCTTCGTGATTCTGTAATGCATTTTCATGCCGCGAAAAAATAGGTTGAAAATGCTCACAAAATTGTGTTTTTACGTCATTACAGACTTTTTGACATTTCGATTCAATGTTATGTAACTCAGTAGTTAAATCTTCACGTGTTTGCTCAAGCGTGGTGTGAACATTTTGTTCCATTGCGTCTAACTGTTGCTGTGTTTGTCTCTGGTGTTGTTCCATTGTGTCTAACTTTTTAAGATTTTGTTCCACTGTGTCTAACTTTTTAAGATTTTGTCCCATTTGTCTCTGATTTTGTTCCATTTGTTGCATTAATTGCAATAATAATGTATTACTGTCTGGAATCTGTTTCTCTACGATTTTCGGCAGTGCATTTGCACCGGCAACATTCACATTTTGACAAGAAGAAAATGTGTCTTGACTTATTTGAGAAAACGGTGATGACCCAAAACCTGAATCTACAGCATTTGCGAAATTGTGTCCTGTCATTTCGAATTCCTGAGGCGAGCTGTTGCCGACCGATCGATCGATAATGCTTCCCTGTTCACTACCTGTTTCACTGTCTACACCATTGTTTGCAGCCCGCTCCATTTCCCTATGCACAATCACCAAATTACTACTTTGAACATCAGTTAATTCATTACTCGGTGGCGCTAACACACTGCTTTCGTCTTCACTGTCATTTCTCAGTTTACTTTGGAGCCTAGTATTACGTTCTTCACACGCCATAATTGACAAAATATTTCACACGATAACACAGAAAAGCACAATTTGAAGAGCAAAATAAAATAACATAGCAATGGATATAATGTCTACTTAATTGCAAGCGCAGCTGCGAAATACTTGGTGCAAATCTACATGCATGCCACACCTGTTTTACTGTACAACAATGAAAGACTGCAACTACAAAGGAGATTCTCTCTACAATTACGCGCCAGCAATAAACAAAATCTACACTAATTACACAAACTACAAGAAAAAAACAGAAGATTCCAGTGAGGTATCCTCGGCTAAGGGTCGACATATGAAACGTCCCCTTAGAACAATTACACATGACTGTGCTAAAACTGACACACAATATTTTTAGCGCAACGCAATCTATCAAAGATCCCTGCAAAAGAATGGCCCTGAGTAACATTAAACTATACCTTTCACAAATCACTTACCTCACAAAAATCTTCATTACTCGAACTACTGCAATACATCGTGCGCCACTACTGCCAGCTAAAGAAAAGATTCAAACTACGGAAGGCACTAACTACTGATAGGGATAGTTAGCAAATGAAATATATTAATAGAGAACAAACAATGTATTTACCTTAATAATGTTGAAAACTCATAAAATACATAACAGATCATTGTATATCTTACAAATTTCCAAACTCCGCCATCTCTCTCCCCACATCCACCACTGCTGGCGGCTCACCTCCAACTGCGCAACGCTACGCGCTGTTCACATCCAGCTGCCGCTGCCCAACACTACAATGGCAGACAACAACGCAAACTACCCACAGACTGCACACAGCACAGTCAGTGATTGTTCATATAGAGCACTACGTGGCGTTACCAATAAGAAAACAAACAGCCTACTTACAATGTGAACGATACCCACCCGCGCAACCTGGATGAGCCGGTTCCTCGTTACACCCAGTGAAGCTGGGTCCCTGCCTGAACTTAGCCATTCTTTCACACCGGCCTACTGATGTGAACGGTGCCCACCCGCGCAGCCTGGATGAGCCGGTAAACCTGGACATAAGTTCCTTGTTATACCCAGTGAAGCTGGGTCCCTGCCTGAACTTAGCCATCCTTTCACACCGGCCTCCTGATGTGAACGGTGCCCACCCGCGCAGCCTGGAAGAGCCGGTAAACCTGGACATAAGTTCCTTGTTATACCCAGTGAAGCTGGGTCCCTGCCTGAACTTAGCCATCCTTTCACACCGGCCTACTGATGTGAACTATGCCCACCCGCGCAGCCTGGATGAGCCAGTAAACCTGGACATAAGTTCCTTGTTATACCCAGTGAAGCTGGGTCCCTGCCTGAACTTAGCCATCCTTTCACACCGGCCTACTGATGTGAACGGTGCCCACCCACGCAGCCAGGATGAGCCGGTAAACCTGGACATAAGTTCCTTGTTATACCCAGTGAAGCTGGGTCCCTGCCTGAACTTAGCCATCCTTTCACACCGGCCTACTGATGTGAACGATGCCCATCCGCGCAGCCTGGATGAGCCGGTAAACCTGGACGTAAGTTCCTTGTTATACCCAGTGAAGATGGGTCCCTGCCTGAACTTAGCCATCCTTTCACACCGGCCTACTGATGTGAACGAAGCCCACACGTGCAGCCTGGATGAGCCGGTAAACCTGGACATAAGCTCCTCGTTATACCCAGTGAAGCTGGGTCCCTGCCTGAACTTAGCCATCCTTTCACACCGGCCTACTGATGTGAACGATGCCCACCCGCGCAGCCTGGATGAGTCGGTAAGCCTGGACATAAGTTCCTCGTTAGACCCAGTGAAGCTGGGTCCCTGCCTGAACTTAGCCATCCTTTCACACCGGCCTACTGATGTGAACGATGCCACCCGCGCAGCCTGGATGAGCCGGTAAAACTGGACATAAGTTCCTCGTTATACCCAGTGAAGCTGGGTCCTTGCCTGAACTTAGCCATCCTTTCACACCGGCCTACTGATGTGAACGATGCCCTCCCACGCAGCCTGGATGAGCCGGTAAAGCTGGACATAAGTTCCTTGTTATACCCAGTGAAGCTGGGTCCCTGCCTGAACTTAGCCATCCTTTCACACCACCCTACTGATGTGAACGAAGCCCACCCGCGCAGCCTGGATGAGCTGGTAAACCTGGACATAAGCTCCTCGTTATACCCAGTGAAGCTGGGTCCCTGCCTGAACTTAGCCATCCTTTCACACCGGCCTACTGTTGTGAACGATGCCCACTCGCACAGCCTGGGTGAGCCGGTAAACCTGGACATAAGTTCCTCGTTATACCCAGTGAAGCTGGGTCCCTGCCTGAACTTGGCCATCCTTTCACACCGGCCTACTGATGTGAACTATGCCCACCCGCACAGCCTGGATGAGCCGGTAATCCTGGACGTATGTTCCTTGTTATACCCAGTGAAGCTGGGTCCCTGCCTGAACTTAGCCATCCTTTCACACCGGCCTACTGATGTGAACGAAGCCCACCCGCGCAGCCTGGATGAGCCGGTAGACCTGGACATAAGTTCCTCGTTATACCCAGTGAAGCTGGGTCCCTGCCTGAACTTAGCCATCCTTTCACACCGGCCTACTGATGTGAACGATGCCCACCCGCGCAGCCTGGATGAGCCGGTAAACTTGGACATAGGTTCCTCGTTATACCCAGTGAAGCTGGGTCCCTGCCTGAACTTAGCCATCCTTTCACACCGGCCTACTGATGTGAACGATGCCCATCCGCGCAGCCTGGATGAGGCGGGCAAAAATTACTCAAGTGATTGATAGAGAAGCTGTCCTGTCTCCTTTGAACCGGGTTAATGGTTATGTATGATGCCTCAACCTAGGGGGAGTAGAAGAAGAGTGGGTGTCATTCAAAGAAACCCTTGTTAGATAAGCCACGGACATCTGCCGGAAAACGAGTGTCACAACGTAAGAGAAGGAAATACTTTGGTGGAATGAGCGGTTAAAGACAGCAGTAAATGACAGGAACGTACTGAAAATAAAATGGGACCATTAAAAACAAGTGATAGACGAGATAAATTAGTAATTGAACATCTAGCTCAGGAATACTGGATAAAGAAACTAGTTGTAAGAAGACTGATCCACCAATAAAAGGAAAAGTGCTGGGAAGAATGTACTTCAAGTACATAGCAAGACTGTCAGGGAAGTAGGAAATAACTATAAAGATAATTGAAGAGTAAACGAAATGAATTTATATATATCCTTGCCCTGGAAACAAATGACGGTAAATTAATACGAACAGAGGAAGAAATCATGGCTGAAATGAGAAAGTACTTCAACATTCTGCTAAATGGCGATGGGGACAACACAACCAGCAACGACTGTAGAGTCATTAATGAAGTCCAAAGCATCGGACACGCATTCACATGGCGTGAAGTAGCAACGACATTTAGAACATGTTTAATGGAAATTCGACAGGTTTTGATAAAGACAGCTGGAACATTAGGCATAAATATGCTATTTTGAGTGTTATCAGTAGTTTGGGAAAAAACAAAATTCCAGAATATTGGAGTAAGGGAGTCATCATCCCTCTGTTCAAAAAGGCCAATCGACGAAGATGTGGATATTAGAGAGGCATCACGCTGCTGACAAACGCCCTGAATCATTTAGAAAAGATCATAGAAATGAGAATTAGAAAGATAGTAGAACCTTTGCATGAGGAAGAACAACTTGGATCTAGGGAAGACCGAGGTACTATGTATCTTATTTTTGCCGTAAGAACGCTGACAGGAAAGTGCTGGGACTATGCAAAAAATCTTGTGAATGAATTTGTGAGACACTGAAAAAGCGTATGACAATGTTCCTCGAAACAAGATACGGGAATGTCTGGAAGACCTAAAGGTACCGAAGTACCTAACTGATAAAGTCAATGCTGAATCAAAAGTGTTGCAGCTGTGTCTAGATAGGCAACGGACGATCAAAATGGTTTGAAACAAAGAGAGGTGTCCAACAAGGAAGTGCCCTATCACCACACCTGTTTGTAATAGTAATAGGCAATATCATATAATCCATCAAGAAAATATACAGTGATCCAAATGCTTTTCATGGTATGGGGTGAGATAGAAGTTGAAACACTTAATGACTGGAACAACACAATCAAAAATTTTGGATTAAAAATAAGTAAAACAAAGACAACAGAAATGACCATCAACAGGCAAGGAACAGTCTCAAATATGATTCTAGAAGGAGTCAAAGCAGAATCTGTTTCACATTTCAGGTTAGTAGGAAGCATGATCTCGAAAGACAGCACCAGTAAGCGGAAATACACATCAGGAAACAGCGTCCAATTTTTACAGTCAAATCAGAAATCTTCTTTGGGATGATAAAATGCAACGAAAAGCAAAAGCGATCATATACCAAACTTATTTCGTACCAACCCTTACGTATAGTTTAGAAACATGTACCATACTAAACTAATAACTCAGGAGAATTCAGGCAACATAAATGAGATTCCTTACAACAATGAACCAAACGACTCTACAAAGGACAAAATCAGGAATGGAGTAAATAGAAAATTAGTGGGTATTGAGGTTCCTGTTACCAGTAGCATTAAGAAACTCAGGTTTCAGTAACTTTTCGCTTTGTCATCAGTCTTCTCACTGGTTTGATGCAGCCCGCAAAGAATTCCTCTCCTGTGCTAACCTCTTCATCTCAGAGTACCACTTGCCACCTACGTCCTCAATTAATTGCTTGATGTACTCCAATCTCTGTCTTCCTCTACAGCTTTACCCCTCTACAGCTCCCTCTAGTACCATGGAAGTCATTCCCTCATGTCTTAACAGATTTCCTATCATCCTGTCCCTTCTCATTATCAGTGTTTCCCACATATTCCTTTCCTCTCCGATTCAACGCAGACTCTCCTCATTCCATACCTTATCAGCCCACCTAATTTTCAACATTCGTCTGTAGCACCATATCTCAAATGCTTCGATTTATTTCTGTTCCGGTTTTCCCACAGTCCATGTTTCACTATCATACAATGCTGTACTAAAGACGTACATTCTCAGGAATTTCTTCCGCAGGTTAAGGACTTTCTTTAGTACTAGAAGACCTCTTGGCCAGGAATACCCTTTTTGCCACTGCTATTCTGCTTTTGATGTCCTCTTGCTCCGTCCGTCATTGGTTATTTTACTGCCTAGGTAGCAGAATTCCTTAACTTGTTCTAATTCGTGACCATCAATTCTGGTAAGTTTCTCGCAGTTCTCATCTCTACTACTTCTCAATACCTTGGTCTTTCTTCGATTTACTCTCGATCCATACTGTGTACTCATTACACTGTTCATTCCCTTCAGCAGATCACGTAATTTTTCTTCACTTTCACCCAGGATAGCAATGTCATCAGCGAATCATATCATTGATATCCTGTCACCTTGAATTTTAAATCCACTACTGAAACTTTCTTTTATTTCCATCACTGCTTCCGCGATGTACAGATTTAACGATAGGGGCGAAAGGTTACGTCCTTGCCTTACGTCCTTTTTAATACGAGCACTTCGTTCTTAGTCGTGCTATTATTATCTCTTCTAGATAGACTCCTGTTTCTTCTTCTG
Source organism: Schistocerca nitens (assembly GCF_023898315.1). NCBI lineage: Eukaryota > Metazoa > Arthropoda > Insecta > Orthoptera > Acrididae > Schistocerca > Schistocerca nitens. The sequence goes on from NC_064622.1 coordinate 431,069,393, forward strand.
TCACATCAGACAAATCTTCCCCCTCATGGAGCCTTTCAATGTATTCTTTCCAACTATCCGCCTTCTCCTCTGCACCAACAGTGGAACTCCCGTTGCACTCTTAATGATATCGCCCTTGTTTTTAATGTTACCGTAGGTTGTTTTGACTTTCCTGTATGCTCAGTCTGTCTTCCGACAATCATTTCTTTTTCTATATCTTCACATTTTTTCCTGCAGTCATTTCGCCTTAGCTTCCCTGCAGTTCCTATTTATTTCATTCAAATGGTTCAAATGGCTCTGAGCACTATGGGACTTAACGTCTTAGGTCATCAGTCCCCTAGAACTTAGAACTACTTAAACCTAACTAATCTAAGGGCATCACACACATCCATGCCCGAGGCAGGATTCGAACCTGCCACGGTAGCAGTCCCGAAGTTCCGGATTGAAGCGCCTAGAACCGCACGGTCACCGCGCCGGCTATTTCATTCCTCAGCGACTAGTATTTCTCTATTCCAGAGTCCCGGGACATTTTTGTACTTCTTCCTTACATCGTTCAGTTGAAGTATTTTTTTCTGTTACCCATGGTTTCTTCGCAGTTACCTTGTTTGTAGCTATGCTTTCCTCCCCAACTTCTGTGATGGTCCTTTTTAGAGATGTCCATTCCTCTTCAACTGTATCTCGTCATTCCTAAGTACTTCCGTATCCCCATTCTTTGCGTATTGATTCTTCCTGACTAATGCCTTAAACTTCAGCCTACTCTTCATCACTACTATATTGTGATCTGAGTCTATATCTGCTCCTGGGTACGCCTTACAATCCAATATCTGATTTCGGGACTTCTGTCTGACCATGGTGTAGTTTAATTGAATTCTTGCCGTCTCATCCGGCCTTTTCCAAGTAAACCGCCCCCTTTTGTGATGCTTGAACGCAGGATTCGCTATTACCAGCTGAAACTTGTTAATGATCTCAATTGGTCTTTCTACTCTCTCATTCCTTGTCCCAAGCCCATATTCTCCTACTCCTACAACTGAATTTCAGTCTCCCATGACTATTAGATTTTCATATCCCTTTACATACTGTGTTACCCTTTCAACATCCTCATACACTTTCTCCGTCTCTTCATATTCAACTTGCGACGTCGGCATACATACCTGAACTATCGTTGTCGGTGTTGGTCTGCTGTCGATTCTGAGAACAACAACACTATCACTGAACTGTTCACAGTAACACACTCTCTACCCTACCTTCATATTCATAACGAATCTTATTCCCGTTATAACCTTTTCTGCCGTTGTTGATATTACCCTGTAGTCATCTGACCAGAAATCCTTGTCTTCTTTCCGCTTCACTGATTCCTACTATATCTAGATTCAGCTTCTGCGTTTCCCTTTTCAGATTGTCTAGTTTCCATAGCACGTTCTAGCTTCTGACGTTCCACGCCCCGACTCGTAGAATGTTATTATTTCATTGATGATTCAGTCTTTTTCTCATGGTAACCTTCCCCTTGGCAGTGGTATGGGCGCATAATGCGAATGTACAGCCAAAGACCTGCCTGAAGGTATTTCAACCGGAACCTCGTAGAAAAAAGACCACTGGGAATACCAAGAAAAAGCTGGATACAGACTGTAAAATCAGATGTGTAAGAGAAAGGACGCAAATGGGAGTCTGTCCTGGAACAGAAGATGTGAGAAGGTGATCGCAAGCGCTTGTACACCACACCCAGGAAACTGGAGTAGGGAAACGATGATTATGTTATCTGATAGTCTCGTTAGAAGGTATTGTATACCCCCACAAATTAAGATGAATCCTAAACAACAAATAGCACGTCAAAACTAGACGTATTCGTTAACAACCATTGTTTACAATCATCATTTAAACAAATCAGCACAAATTCAGTCTCCAGATCGCTTTTCTTTATTGTCACATGACCGGTTTCGGGCCAGCTTCCCACCTTTAGATCATTTGTTACAGTTACAGAGTAACTTGTGAAATACATAGGATGAATCATCTAAACATTTGCACCGAAAATATTGCGGAAATGGAAAATGCTATGGATGTACTGTTTCCACAGAATGGATTGGTAGCCAGGGGCTCATATTGTTAGCTAATAAACATATTTTAACAATGCATAGAAAGTATATGTTTAACGAACTAAAAGTATTGTAAATCAGAATGTCAGTTGTGTTTGTAGCAGGTTTCTAGAGCGAGTCATTAACGAGAGATCGTATTTTGAAAAATTTCCACACCGACGCTTATTCGCGCCGTTCACCCTGCATAGCTATTTTTATGCTTGCTTACAGTGTGCTTTTCTGGTCCCTGAGTGCATTGGGAGTTGATGGTCAGTTAGTGTGTGACATTCTAGGCAGTAGGTTTTAAGTGGGCGACGGCATTATCAACGCAGAAAAAGCCGAAATTCTCATGGTCTATGGAGAGTGTAGGACGTTTGCAGTCCGTTCTTGTACGGTGTATGCGCCAAGATATCCCAATAGACGTTATTTATCAACTTCAATAAAATTCTTCAGGGTATCAGACCGCATCGTCATAATTTAAAATGCGCCAATGTTTCGGCCAGCGTTGCAGCTAGCCTTCATCAGGGCCTTACGTAAGGCCCTGATGAAGGCTAGCTGCAACGCTGGCCGAAACGTTGGCGCATTTTAAATTATGACGATGCGGTCTGATACCCTGAAGAATTTTATTGAAGAAGACAACGGCCGCGGAAGCCTACGCCTACGTTATTTATCAACTTCTTCAACTGTTTACGTGATAGTGGTCGCGTAACACGTAGGAAACGTAACAGAAGGAAACGAGTGACGACAGAAGAGGGAAAAATTATCTTTCTTGCTGCTGCTGCAGATGATCTGCACGTTAGCTCCCACGCAATCGCAAGAGGAAGTGGCATGAGTCACGGATGTATTATCCATTGTTAAAGGTTCCATCCCTGTCCTACCTCTCTCCATCAAGAGATGCATGGGAAAGATTATGATAATCGTGTTAACTTTTGTACATGGGCATTCAGACAGGATACTTCAGATGTATCATATATCTTGTTTATTGATGCAACTAAATTTTCCAAGCATGGCCACGTAAGCAGCGGAAACATGCACTATTGGTCTGTTGACAATCCCTGTTGGCTTCCTCAGGTGGAACGTCAGCGTCCATGGAGAATAAAAGTGTGGTGTGGGATAGTGAACCCGCTTTTCAAAAACAGAACACTGAACGCGTACAAATATCGTAGCCTCCTAACAGACCTCCTTCCCACGGATGCTAGGACACGTTCCTCTGGGGACTGGGAAGAACCTGTGGTACCAACATGACGTTTGTCCAGCCCATAGTGCACGAAATACTACAACACGCGTTCACGAACTGTTCCCAAATCATTGGATGCAAAGAGATTTGGGGACTGAATTCCGACAATTTTAAAGAAATACTTTGTTTCAAGAGAGTCTACAGTCCACAAGTAATAAGTTTTCTAACGCGCACGCACATGCGCGCTCGTGTGTGTGTGTGTGTGTGTGTGTGTGTGTGTGTTTGTGTGTATGTGTGTGTGTGTATGTGTGTGTGTGTGTGTGTGTGTGTGAGAGAGAGAGAGAGAGAGAGAGAGAGAGAGAGAGAGGGGGGGGGGGAGGGGCCCTTGTATGAAATCCACAGTACGGAATATTGTAATATTGTAATGCAATAAATAAGGATTGCCGGCTGTGGTGGCCCAGCGGTTCTAGGCACTTCAGTCCCAAACCGCGCTGCTGCTACGGTCGCAGGTTCGAATCCTGCCTCGGGCATGGATGTGTGTGATGTCCTTAGGTTAGTAAGGTTTAAGTAGTTCTAAGTCTAGGAGACTGATGACCTCAGATGTTAAGTCCCATAATGCTCAGAGCCATTTCAATTTGAATAAATAAGGATTGCACTTGTTTCATTTTGCATTTGGACTTCATGTGAGAGACAGTTGTGCGAAAATCTTATTAGGAACACAATCATGTCTTGTCTCCTACATATCGATGTGTGGAGGATAATATGCTGTTCGTATTACAAGTTTTATAGTGACGTGCTTGATAATGCCCGAGGACGTTACCTAATTCCTAATTGATTAAGTGTTTTTTCCAAAATAACAGCCACTGCCTCCTGAGTTGACCAGTCAGTGTTACTGATTGCCATGCAAGGGACCTAGGTTCTATTCCCGACAGTCTGAGGGATTTTTCTTTGGTGAGAGTACTGGAAAAGGGCGCACTCAGTCTCGTGATACCAGCAGAGGAGCTACTTCGCCGTGCAGTAGCGGATCTACAGGGTCTTTCCGTAAGAGCGGGCAAAATTTAACAGGAGTTACAGCAGAGAGGTCAACCGTATGAGCGTCTAGGGAATTGATTCCAGTGGTGGTTTCCCGTTGCCTTCCACTGATGATGATGAAATTATAATGAGGACAAATCTCCGACCCAGCCGGGAATCGAACCCGGGCCTATTAGCGTGACAGACCACTGCGTTGACCACTCAGCTATCGAGACTACCAATTTGAGGTAGTGAACCTGGGGTCGGAGAAGCCAGCTTAAGGAGATAATAGGAATAAAATCACATTACTGAGTGCTTTTTTTATTTACATTAGTTCCACTTAAGCGCAAGTACCGTCACTGACACAATAAACGTACAATTTGTACTGTATCTTACAAAGCGTGCTGAAACTAACAACCATCAACATCAATGCAAGCATGACATTGGCGGACAAGATTCTGACGCACCCTGACAAATATCCCCGGTGTGTTTTGAATCACATCATGTTCAACTACAATTCTGGCAACTAATTGCATGTCTGTATCCACTGGGGTCCTATGCACAAGTGACTTTAGACATCTCCGTAGGAAATAATCAACGGGATTCAGGTCAGGTGACCTTGCAGGCCGTGGAACAGAACATCCGCTTCCAGTCCAGCGACCAGGAAATGCTTACTAGTAATCAGGCTCGTCCTCCTTGTTTCCTCGTAGGAAATAAAGTACAAGTAAATAAACAGCACAGTACATGTAAACTTGTACACGTGTTAGTTGTAAATAACAATCGTTCAGTGGAACATTTTCCGTGTCCTGTTACATTTTTGCACGCTTTTACGGAAACACCCTGTATGTCACGACAGCTGATGACGGCCGGCAGAGCTGTATAATGACCCTACGCCTCTCCATACCACATCCAATAACACCACTGACAGAGGATGACACGGCGGTCGGTCGGTAAGGACGGGTTTCATCAGAGTCTGTGGACGGAATTTACTTTTAGGGCTTTTTTTTTTTTTAATACGCAGGAAAATTACTACGTTTAAGACATTTATAGCAGCTGTGGACCCAATAAAAAAAAGAATAAACGGAGCTGACTGTAAGAGTTTCCTTACAGAGCCTACAAATAAAAAAATGAAAAATAGCTCTTTTCTTGTGGAAACTACCTATATTCCAAATCCATAGTCGCATCTACCTCGTAGATATCACGCAAGTAGATTTAGACAGTCGCGCTATTCTCCATCACTGAATGGAACGGAAAAGAGGCATAGTACATAGAAAAATAAAATATACCCTCCACCACGCATTTCACAGTAATTCGTACATTATAGATACAGACGGAGATTTAAGTGTTCATAATGTAGAGAAGAACTGAATGAAAATTACGTTAACGTTCTATGCTATCGCAGAAAATATGTATTTTAATTACCGATTTCAGTCAGCATTGTGAGTTATGTACACGAAATGATCACAGCAGATATCATCTGACCCCCTCTACCCACTTTTTGTTTCTCACAACCGCATGGGTTTTGCAGTCAGCTGTCACGTGAAACAAAGCCATCTTCAGATGGAATGAGAAATGTGCTGCAATTACCGCAGTCGTTGTTTCTATTCCCCAGAAACAACATGGTCCATTATGAAGTGGTGATTTACTGTGTGTACAACATTACGCTCTACTCCGACCTCAGTGTAATGCTTCTCGGAAGCCAGTGAATGTAGTCTTTGAAATACGTAAGCTGCTATGCTTCCATGCAGCGGTTCCATTAGATGCTTTTAACGGGTTCTGAGAAGCATCGCGAAACAGCTACAAAACAGCGCATTCTAACTGTGGACTTGAGAATTGCTCTGGTAAGAGTCCAAGTAGCGTTGCTGCCAGAAAACATTAGTTCAAGGGCGTAATATCACTCAGTCCCTGATACATGTGCCTCCCGCGGTCAGAAAGCCATCACATAAGAACTACGGCTTCCGTTTACTGTACAGCCGTGCCGTATATTTCCTTGCGGTGATGTATTCTCTGTGCCCCTGACCACATTAAAATGTATATTCGCGAATCGTATTGCTCGGTTTGGAAGATCCTGTTGACTTTTCATTCCGTGTCTGCGAATTAAATGTGGGTTTTTAAACTCCGCCTGATGAATAACATAATATATTTACTTTGGTATTCCCCCATGCATGTTTCGACACCTACGTATCTTTCTTGTCGGTCTCGATTTGTTACTGTAAAATATCATACAAAGTTCATAGTTCTTTTTTTGTATTGTAGACCTAAAGACTACAACGGGTGCATTTTATTTAATGTGTTTCCATTGCTCACCTGAATTTTATTTATGAAAATGGCTTCTTGTTATGACTTTTTACCATTTTGACAGCATGTCATTGGCCAACAGTCATAAAGAAATTTCTTTATTTATGTAATACGTTTTTATGTTTATTTCTGCATGTCACTGAATTACGTGTCTTGTCCAGTTGTGCATATGGACGCAGAATTGAAAGCATTTTCATTGGCATTCTAGTGATACTCGTTGGTCGTCACCAGCTAATGAGAAAACCAAAGGTAAGAGCATCTTTGGCGGAAATATGCAGTCAGTTTCATTTTCACATCCAGATAACTAGACACCACTGTATACTCAGTATTACATATCGTGGAACTTGATGTTTTAACCAGTAATCCCACCTGTACAAGCAGAGACTACGAAACGTTATGTCTTGAAATGTGTGAAAGTGACGAAGACATGTGGAAGACATTGCAGTACGAGACCATATCAACGAAACAGTTTTCTAGTTACAAGTTACTGGAAACGAGATACTTTTCACAGCCGTTCGGTAAAAGGCGCATTTGTGAATTATTCATTCTGTACCCCCGTTCTCGAGTGCTAAGCATAATACAGTCTGGTATATCTTCAAGTGTAGATGATAGACTAAAAACGGGTCAGCATGGCAGAGTTAAATGAAAGTATGCTTTTTTGAACTGGCATTCTGTTCTTTCCTTGTGATTGTGGTGTTGCGCGATGTTCAAGCTTTTCTTGGATGACTCGAGGACGCTGTTTGTTTTTATTTCCAATTATTGTGACGCTGTGGCTATGCAAGCGCACCTTGGCACAATATTTCGTTTGGAATGATTTCAGGGCTTAATTCCACTGTTCAAAGAGAGACGTCTGGTTCCAAGTTCAGGGCCCTATCGAAATTTCAATTGTCCGCCCACGAGACTAGACTATACTACAGCACACATTACTTTCCATGTATTTTGACATTTCGCTGAGTATTAGAGGATGTATCGCCGAGTATTAGAGGATGTATGGAGTTTCCTTTAGTTTCGTTACTAATATTTCATGGGATTGTATTCCATTTAGTCGATCATTGGACAATCGTGATTTTTTGTTGCAACTGTTTAATAAGTTAATGGTTGATAGTAAGAACTTATCGAAAGGCGCTTTAGATTTATTCCGCTCCCCCCCCCCCCCCAAATTAATCAGAAAACTCACTCGAATTCTAAACTTTTTCCATGTGCTCTCATACTTTTACACGAGACAGATTATGCGATTTATCACGAACTTTCCGACTTTGACGAAATTATTATTCAAAAAAGGAACGGCCTCCAGCAAGCATTATATGAATTATTTGCATGCTCATATCACACACAGTAAGGTTAAATGAGTGTTGGAGAAACTTCATGCTTTTCCAGACCGCATCTGGTTGTTATGTTCCATGTTCTTATTTGGACCAGGCATTACGCGTACAAGATAAGTTTTACGTTCCTCACTGCAAGTGGCCTGTCACATTCAATAGACCATACCAGGAAGTCAGATAGTGTAATCATAATCCCCGATTCATTCAAATATTCGTTCAACCCCCCCCCCCCCCCTCCATTTCTTCTCTAATATGCAAAGAGAGCGTTTCTTGCTTCTGAGTATTTCGGTTATTCTTTGACCAAAACATTGTGTAAAAGGGGATTATTTACTGATGTCACAACTCTTATATATTCAGTACTAAAAAAACTAGGAGGGTTTCACTATGATATTAATTATATTACATTAATTAATTTTTGCGAATTTTCCGTTATAATTCTCTGAATTCATGATTGCTGTAAGATAAGGATTTCTGGTCAGATGAGTATAGGGTAATATCAGCAGCAGCACAAATCGGTATAACAGGAGCAGGATTCGTTCTCAATATGAAGGTAGGACAGAGAGTGTGTTACTATGAACAGGTCAGTGACAGGGTTGTTCGTATCAGAATCGACAGCAAACCAACACCGACAACGATACTTCAGGTATATATGCCGACGTCGCAAGCTGAAGATGAAGAGATAGAGAAAGTGTATGAAAATACTGAAAGGGTAATACAGTATGTAAAGGGATAAGAAAATGAAATAGTCATGGGGGATCGGAATGCCGTTGTAGAGGAAGGAGTAAAAGAAAAAGTTACAGGAGAATACTGGCTTGGGACAAGGAATGAGAGAGGAGAAACACTAACTGGGTTCTGTAACAAATTTGAGCTAGTAATAGCGAATACCCTGTTCAAGAAGCAATACTTGCAGAAAGCCAGGTGACACGGGAATATTTCAGTTAGATTACATCATAGACAGAGATTCCGAAATCAGATACTGGATTGTAAGGCGCACCCAGTAGCAGATACAGACTCAGATCACAATATAGTAGTGATGAAGAGTAGGTTGAAGTTTAAGACATTAGTTAGGAAGAATCAATACGCAAGGCGTGAGATACGGAAGAGCTAAGCAATGAAGAGATACAGTTGAAGTTCTCTATGGCTATAGATACAGCAATACAGTTTAGCTCAGTAGGAAGTACAATTGAAGAGGAATGGACATCTCTAGAAAGGGCCATCACAGATGTTGGGAAGGAAAACATAGGTACAAAGAAGGTAACTGCGAAGAAACCAATGGCAACAGAAGAAATACTTCAATTGATCGATGAAAGGAGGAATTACAAAAATGTTCCAGGAACTCAGGAATACACAAATTGAAGTCGCTGAGGAATGAAACAAATAGGAGTCGCAGAGAAGATAAAACGAAATGGCTGGATGGAAAATGTAAAGTAATCGAAAAAGAAACGGTAGTCGAAAGGGCAGACTCAGCATATAGGAAAGTCAAAACAAAATTCGATGACAAAAGCAGGGGTGGTAACATTAAGAGTGTAACCGGAATTCCACTGTTAAATGCAGAGGAGAGAGCAGATAGGTCGAAAGAATACATGGAAAGCCGCCATGAGTGGGAAGAATTGTCTGACGTGAAAGAATAAGAAACAGAAGTTGATTTAGAAGAAATAGATGATCCAGTATTAGAACCAGAATTTAAAAGAGCTATGGACAATTTAAGATCAAATAAGGCAGAAGGGATGTACAACAGTCCATCAGAATTTCTAAAATTACTGTGGAAGTGGCAACCAAACGACTATTCACGTTGGTGTGTAGAATGTATGAGCCTGGCAACATGCCATCTGACTTTCGGAGAAGCATCATCCACACAATTCCGAAGGCGGCGAGAGCTGACAAGTGCGAGAATTATAGCACAATCAGCTTAACAGCTCATGCATACAAGTTGCCTACATGAATAATATACAGAAGAATGGTAAAGAAAATTGAGGATGCGCTAGGAGACGATCAGTTTGGCTTCAGGAAAATTAAAGGCACGAGAGAGGCAATTCTGACGTTGCGGTTAGTAATGTTAGCAAGACTAAAGAAAAACCAAGACACGTTCATAGTATTTGTCGACCTGGAAAAAGCTTTCGACAATGCAAAATTGTGCAAGATGTTCGAAATTCTGAAAAATGTAGGGGTGTGCTACAGGGAGAGATGAGTCATAATATGTACAACAGTGGGCGAGCAAGAACGAAGTGCTCATATTAAGAAGGGTGTAAGACAGGAATGTAGGCTTTCGCCCCTACTGTTCAATCTGTACAGCGAGGAAGCAATGATGAAATTGAAAGAAAGGTTCAGGAGTGGAGTTAAAGTTCAAGGTGACAGGATATCAATGATACGATTCGCTGATGACATTGCTATCCTGATGGAAAGTGAAGAAGAATTACATGATCTGCAGAATGGAACGAACAGTCTAATGAGTACAGAGTATGGACTGAGAGTAACTCGAAAAAAGGCGAAGGGAATGAGAAGTAGTAGACATGAGAACAGCGAGAAACTTAACATCATGATTGATGGTGACGAAGTAGATGAAGTTAAGGAATTCTGCTACCTAGGCAGCAAAATAACCAATGACGAACGTAGCAAGGAGGACATCAAAAGCAGACTAGCAACGGCAAGAAAGGCATTCCTGGCCAGACATCTACTAATATCAAATATTGGCCTTAATTTCAGTACAGCATTGTATGGCAGTGAAACATGGACTGTGGGAAAAAAGGAACAGAAAAGAATGTTAGCATTTGAGATTTGATGCTACAGACGAATGTTGAAAATAAGGTCGACTCATAATGTAAGGAATGAGATTTTGCGCGGAATTGGAGATTCAAGGAATATGTGGAGAACACTGATAAAGAGAAGGGGCACGAAATCTGTTAAGAGATGAGGGAATGACTTCCGTGGTACTAGAGGAAGCCGTATAGGGGTGAAACTGTAGAGGAAGACAGAGATTGGAGTTGTTGCTGCTGTGGCCGTCAGTCCTGAGACAGGTTTGATGAGCTCTCCATGATACTCTATCCTGTGCAAGCTTCTTCATCTCGCAGTACTTACTGCAACCTACATACTTCTCAATCTGCTTAGTGTATTCATCTCTTGTATCCCTCTACGATTTTTACCCTCCACGCTGCCCTCCAATGCTAAATTTGTGATCCCTTGATGCCTCGAAACATGTCCTACCCACAGGGACATTTTTTTTTCAAGTTGTGCCACAAACACCTCCCCAATTCTATTCAATACCTCCTCAATAGTTATGTGATCTACCCATTTAATCTTCAGCATTCTTCTGTAGCACCACATTTCGAAAACATCTATTCTCTTCTTGTCCAAACTATTTATCGTCCATGTTTCACTTACATACATGGCTACACTCCATACAAATACTTTCAGAAACGACTTCCTGACACTTAGATCTATACTCGATGTTAACAAATTTCTCTTCTTCAGAAACGCTTTCCTTCCATTGCCAGTCTACATTTTATATCCTCTCTACTTCGACCATCATCAGTTATTTTACTCCCTAAATAGCAAAACACCTTTACTACTTTAAGTGTCTATTACCTAATCTAATTCCCTCAACATCACCCGAGTTATTTGACTACATTCCATTATCCTCGTTTTGCTTTTGTGGATGTTCATCTTATATCCTCCTTTTAAGACACTGTCTATTCCGTTCAACTGCTCTTCCAAGTGCTTTGCTGTCTCTGACAGAATTACAATGTCATCGGCGAACCTCAAAGTTTTTATTTCTTCTCCATGAATTTTAATACCTCCTCCGAATTTTTCCTATGTTTCCTTTACTGCTTGCTCAATATACAGATTGAATAACATCGGGGAGAGGCTACAACCCTGTCTCACTTCCTTCCCAACCGCTGCTTCCCTTTCATGTCCCTCGACTCTTATAACTGCCATCTGGTTTCTGTACAAATTGTAAATAGCCTTTCGCTCCCTGTATTTTACCCCTGCCACCTTCAGAATTTGAAAGAGAGTATTCCAGTTAACATTGTCAAAAGCTTTCTCTAAGTCTACAAATGCTAGAAACGTAGGTTTGCCTTTTCTTAATCTTCCTTCTAAGGTAAGTCTTAAGGTCAGTATTGCCTCACGTGTTCCAACATTTCTACGGAATCCAAACTGATCTTCCCCGAGGTCCGCTTCTACCAGTTTTTCCATTCGTCTGTAAAGAATTCGCGTTAGTATTTTGCAGCTGTGACTTATTAAACTGATAGTTCGGTAATTTTCACATCTGTCAACACCTGCTTTCTTTGGTATTGGAATTATTATATTCTTCTTGAAGTCTGAGGGTATTTCGCCTGTCTCATACATCTTGCTCACCAGATGGTAGAGTTTTGTCGTGACTGGCTCTCCCGTCAGTAGTTCTAGTGGAATGTTGTCTACTCCTGGGGCCTTGTTTCGACTCAGGTCTTTCAGTGCTCTGTCAAACTCTTCACGCAGTATCTTATCTCCCATTTCGTCTTCATCTACATCCTCTTCCATTTCCAAAATATTGTCCTCAAGTACATAGTCCTTGTATAAACCCTCCATGTACTCCTTCCACCTTTCTGCTTTCCCTTCTTTGCTTAGAACTGGGTTTCCATCTGAGCTCTTGATATTCATACAAGTGGTTCTCTTCTCTCCAAAGGTCTCTTTAATTTTCCTGTAGGCAGTATCTATCTTACGCCTAGTGAGATAAGCCTCTACATCCTTACATTTGTCCTTTTTGAGATGTTTGTATTCCTTTTTGCCTGCTTCATTTACTGCATTTTTATATTTTCTCCTTTCATCAATTAAATTCAATATTTCTTCTGTTACCCAAGGTTTTCTATTAGTCCTCATCTTTTAACCTACTTCATCTCTCAGAGCTACCCATTCCTCTTCTACTGTATTTCTTTCCCCCATTCCTGTCAATTGTTCCCCTATGTTCTCCCTGAAACTCTGTACAACCTCTGGTTCAGTCAGTTTATCCAGGTCCCATCTCCTTAAATTAGCACCTTTTTGTAGTTTCTTCAGTTTTAATCTACAGCTCATAACCAATAGATTGTGGTCAGAGTCCACATCTGCCCCTGGAAATGTTTTACAATTTAAAACCTGGTTCCTAAATCCCTGTCTTACCATTATATAATCTATCTGAAACCTTTTAGTATCTCCAGTATTCTTCCATGTATACAACCTTCTTTTATGATTCTTGAACCAAGTGTTAGCTATGATTAAGTTATGATCTGTGTAAAATTCTACCAGACGGCTTCCTCTCTCATTTCTTCCCCCCAATCCACATTCACCTACTATGTTTCCTTCTCTCCCTTCTCCTACTCTCGAATTCCAATCACCCATGACTATTTGATTTTCGTCTCCCTTCACTACCTGAATAATTTCTTTTATCTCATCACACATTTCGTCAATTTCTTCATCATCTGCAGAGCTAGTTGGCATATAAACTTGTACTACTGTAGTAGGCATGGGCTTCGTGTATATCTTGGCCACAATAATGCGTTCAATATGCTGTTTGTAGTAGCTTACCCGCACTCCTATTTCTTTTATTCATTAATAAACCTACTACTGCATTACCCCTATTTGATTTTGTATTTATAACCCTGTATTCACCTGACCAAAAGTCTTGTTCCTCCTGCCACCGAACTTCATTAATTCCCACTATATCTAACTTTGACCTATCCATTTCCCTTTTTAAATTTTCTGACCTACCTGCCCGATTAAGGGATCTAGGGATCTGACATTCCACGCTCCGAACCGTAGAACTCCAGTTTTCTTTCTCCTGATAACGACGTCCTCTTGAGAAGTCCCCGCCCGGAGATCCGAATGGGGGACTATTTTACCTCCGGAATATTTTACCCAAGAGGACGCCATCATCATTTAATCATACAGTAAAGCTGCATGCCCTCGCGAAAAATTACTGCTGTAGTTTCCCCTTGCTTTCAGCCGTTCGCAGTACCAGCACAGCAAGGCCGTTTTGGTTAATGTTACAAGACCAGATCAGTCAATCATCCAGACTGTTGCCCCTGCAACTACTGAAAAGGCTGCTGTCCCTCTTCAGGAACCACACGTTTGTCTGGCCTCTCAACAGATACCCCTCCGTTGTGGTTGCACCTACGGTACGGCCATCTGTATCGCTGAGGCACCCAAGCCTCCCCACCAACGGCAAGGTCCATGGATCGGGGGGGCGGGGGGGTGGAGCTTGGAGTACATCCATCAAATAACTGAGGACGTAGGTTGCAAGTGGTACTCTGAGATGAAGGGTTTGGCACAGGAGACGAAGTCGTGACGGGCCGCATCAAACCAGTCAGAAGACTGATGGCGAAAGCTGCGCGGGGTGGCCCCGCGGTTTGAGGCGTCCATTCACGGGCTGCGCGGCCCCTCCAGTCGTAGGTTCGAGTCATCCCTCTGGCATGGCTGTATGTGTTGTTTCTATCATGTTAGTTTAAGTTAGTGTAAGTAGTGTGTAAGTCTAGGGAGAGATGACTGTGTTGAAAAACAAATATGTAGGTATGAAAAATAAAGAATGAGTATTTTATTAAGGTTCGAATTATTTGAATACCTTTAAGACTTTTCACATAAAAAATTAGGAGGCATTGCATTTCAGCACGCCCTCGCATGCAGCCTTTTTTTATAGAGAGGATACGTGAAAAGCGGTCGTAAAATCTCACTATTTATGGTCCAACTCCTACTCCCAATTAACATATTCAAGATCCGCAGAAGCTCTCCGGATCATAAATGTATCTTATAGTTGCTGTAAAGTGTATGAAAAAAAATTGAGAATACTTGTGCAGTTGGCTGCTTATCTGCGAACGTGTGAAGTGAATTACGTTCGCAGCAGCTACGGATTTAACTAAGAGCACATGAGGACATAGAAGCATCCAAAGAAAACACGTTACCAGAAATTACAAAGTAATTAAAAAGAAATTTAGAACAACATATTATTATTATCATTATTACTGTTATTAGGCACGCACTTGAGAAATCACAATAGCGAGGTTACATTTGTTCTCTGACGGACCACATGAAGAACATTTCCACTAATTGTAAGCATTTGAGTTAATCAAAATACGAGACACACATAATCTTATACTTCTGTAGTGGTAATGAATAAGTGGGACTGCAAAGAATACCATGAAATAAATTCACGGATAATGCCGATTTCATCCTTGAACGAAACAAAGCCAGTTGCTTCGGAAAATGGTTTTAATCGTGCTCACAAAGGCGCTATATGTCTAAAGCTGAAAACTCTGCGAATGAAATATTACGCCAAGGAAGGAAGGAAGACGAGTGCTGTCGAAAACGGGGTTGTTAGACACGGGGAAAACAAGTTTGGATTGCGGAGGGAAATCGACCATGCCCTTTCATCCTTGTATTTGCCTGGAGCGTGTGAGGGATATCGCGGAAAACCTAAATCAAAAGAGCCCGCTGAGCAATTGAACCTTCGTCTTCCAGAATCAGGGTATTAAGCCAATGCTCGCATGCATGCGACATTCTCACCGTGAAGTCCTGCATGTTACAGCGTAGAAATGAATCATCAAAGTTTTTAAAACAGAGCAGGCAGCGCCCTCATAATCTACCTAACACCAATGGCACTGGCAACACAACTGTGCTTTGTCTGGCCGTCTATTCCAGCGCACTGCTCACACTTTGCCGTACTGACTCTGGTTTGGTCACGTTGCTACTCCAAAGTACAGCGGCATTCGTAACAGGTGGAATTCATACATAGTGTATCTCCGCAGCTCGTCAGTAACTAACTTACATACACAATAACGATTTGAAAGAGTTTCAGAACAGAAAGGACTCTGTTGCGAAATTATTTGATGATTTCACCATTTTGGGGCATCTTCATATTAAGTAGATAATCTGGATACGTGACCCATCACTCTTAAAATCACTTATAATGTAAAACACGCATCAAGGTAACCGGATATATAATCCATCCGCTATGAAACATCGAAACCATGAAGTGGACCTTCAGCTCATCAGAAGACGTTTTATATAGACGTATTTCAAAATTTCATGCAGAACATCAAATCGATGTTTTTTTATTTTTTTATTTTTTATTTTATTTTTTATTTTTTTACTTTTATTTTTTTACAGCAACAGAAGTTGGACGAACTTCACGAAGTTCATCGCTGACGAAAACGCGAGCACACTATTTCATGAAGGTAAAAAACTACCTAAGTTGAACGGAAGCGATTATACCGAAATAAGCCTTTACGAAAATCATCCAACGCAAAAGTTCATTTTTTTACGGCACTCATTCCTTAAATTTCCACTGCAAACAAAGTAATCGCCCATTTTGGGTTGCCATTGTTCTAACAACAACAAATAACAAATTCTCAAATACACTTCTTGACGAAACCCGTGAAGGACCTAGACGGAGAGATCAGGGTATGAAATGAAAGTTCATGGATTGAGAAGGTATTTGATGTTGCCTCTGTGACTACAATAATGATCAAATTTGCAAACAAATTGGCAGAACGAGTCCACTTCTCAGTATGATGCGGAGAAATAGACATAAACTGTTTTGCATGTAATTACCACGTGTCAGACTTCAGTTTTGAGGATAACTGATGAGTCCTTTCATAAATGCAGTAGAAAACTGATAAATATTGTTGGATAATCATTACAAAACGGAAATTAGAACTCATTTAACCGTTTCATTCGCAAGTTGACATGAAAGAATCATAACAGGAGATGTTTCCGTCTCCTATAATTTAGCTTCAATTTTTGTATTTTCGTTAGTGCACGTGTACGTGTATCTTAAATACACAAGCAATATGGAGATACAAAAATATTTTTTTGTTTTTTGTTTTTGCGCACATTGCCAAGAGGACCGCGTAGCAGAGTAGTCGTTGGCTGTGTCATCGGATCAACGCTCCAGGCGCCAGTGTTTTACTCTGTGATAACGCTAAAATCGCAAATGCAACGGAGAGGACTAAGTCGCGGCGCTATTGTTACTCATACTGATTGCGAATACCTGAAATTGTTTACAAATAAAACAGTTTCTGCGTCAGTTACTTGTTTGTTTCGCCACTACGCGGTTTGATGGTTCACACTATCATCTTCAGGTGGAGAATTTATTTACGTGGCTGGTGTAAATGTAATGTGCAGTGGAGCGGATATACGTCTGGCAACACTATGTAGACTTTTTATAATTCTACCGTCACTCAAAAGACACAAAATAACATAAACTACCCATGACCTGCGACTGTGAAAAGTCGTTTGTACCCTTCACCAACGCCAGCCATGTAAATAAACAATTCTCCACTTGAGAACCACCGCAACGCCTTTGGTATAATAAACAAGTGACTAACGGTGAAACTGTTTTATTTGTATTGATCGACACTCGTAAGGTCTCATAATGCGGTCCCTTATGGACGAAATATTCAAATAAAATTGTTTGGTTTTGAATAAGCATTCAAGTAATAAAACCGACACCAAAGAAGGACTGCCCCCACCTGATAAAATATATGGTTAGGTGACAAGTCTGCATTATTATCAAGATGTGGAAGTGTTATCGTCACTATTCATCTTAACAATAGAGGGTGGCGTGTCATTAACCGTCTGCTTAACAAGAGAGAACTTCTGTTATATACTTCCAGTTTGTCACATGACATTATCCCGACACTCCGATAAATCTTTACTTCAGGAAGTTTCAAACTGCGTTAACTTGCTATCGCCAGCTTTAGAATCTATCTCATCATGCATTTTAGTTTGCATTCTGAATTTCTTTGCTAATTTCACAGTAACATAAGCCGACTGAATTTACATGCATAAAACTACAT
Organism: Schistocerca nitens; assembly: GCF_023898315.1. Taxonomy (NCBI): domain Eukaryota; kingdom Metazoa; phylum Arthropoda; class Insecta; order Orthoptera; family Acrididae; genus Schistocerca; species Schistocerca nitens. The sequence goes on from NC_064622.1 coordinate 431,087,049, forward strand.
ATTTCAAATTTAAAAGCAATTAGCAGATAACAGTATTGCTGAGATGAACTTTCCAGAAAGACAACATTAATGCTCTGAAACAACCGAGCAGCGGCGCGCCATGCTTCAGATACAAGATGTAAAATCTTCCCTCTTGTGCAAACTAACTTTGCTATTGTTGAAACTAATTACCACAAAAAATTTAAAACAATCAAATACCGAAGTAAACTAGACAGTGAACGATTAAACGTGTGTAGTATACGAACAGGAAAACAAGAACAAACAATGTTGCCCTTAGCTTTTGAATTATGTCATAATGCGGATCGTTGTCTACAGTTCTTTTAAAATTTGTCTGTGATTGTAAACCATTTGTAGTTCTGTTTATTAATTCATATCCACATTTATATGGTTCTTGCAATTTTTGCCCACTGTTAATTATTTTCGTGGTACATGAATGAAAAATTTGTAATAACGTAATGAAACTAAAATGTTACACACAAACGTACATTAAGTACTCGTTCTGTAACTGAGTCGCTAGTATAATGTATTCATTCCTCTTCTATGAGACAATATGTGCTTTAAAGGTCAAATGTTTGAAAATTAAATTTCTGATAAAGGGAGGACACATCACATAGCCGACAAGAAAAGAGGAATAATTTGCAGCTAAATTCAGTGATATGACACACAAATTTATGTTTAGTGCCATAAAATAACTTTCCTCGGCAGTAAGTCGCAGTTATCATAGCCAGAGGTATTTGGTAAACAGTAATCTTGGTGACGCCAGACCATGTAGCTGTTACGATTTATGCAAAAGGTTAGTTTTGCATGAAAATAATAATTATGATAGGAGACTTCGTTAAAATTACAAACTGCGGGATCGAGTGAAACACTTTGAAATTTTGAAACTATAGAGTGCTTGTGGTGCGCAATCATCGCTTCACCAAACCGACCAGATACTACTAATTTAACAGGCTGAAAAATACATAAAAGACACTTCATTAGTGGGGTGTGGTTTGAAATATACCTCTACTAAAGAAAACACAATGTATTTTAGGCATCTCATTATTATTTCATCGTAAAATTACGCTTACAAGATATACAGTATCTTTGCGAGTAGACGCTCGTAAAGGAAGAACAAGAGTAAGTTGTACAACGTTTCCACATTTTCTTAAAAAATTTAGAAACACTAAATTCCAATATATAGGAGAATATGCGCAAGTGGTAAACATTCTGTAATGTAATTAGGTTTTTGGCGTTGAGTCGCAATGATTTGCTACATCACACTCTCTGTTAGGATACAGTCCTGCCTTTTTTTGTAATGTGCAGGAGACCATCATAAATCAGTCACTTAAGTGCTCTTATTGTGTTTGAATAAAAGCTTACTTTGTACTCGTAGCATTACGTGTTTCTTTCCGTTACCTTCTGTAGAATACTGTAGCTGTTCTTACTTTTTGTGTTTGAATAAAAGCTTCATTTGTTTTCGTCTCATTGTGTGTTTCACTCAGTTACCTTCTGTACAACACTGCAGCTGTTATTTCCATGTACAGTCCAAGTTTCATTCAGCTACGTTACTTGGCCTTAACACCTCACGCAAAAAATATTTTTGTCCTTAAGATTTGCACATCAGAGTATTTCGTTATGAAATTTGAAATAACAGAAATCCAGAAAAGACTGTAAAAATTTTGGTAGTTCAGATATTTCATCAGATCTATATTTCACACACCTAATTAGTTTAATAGGGGCTATAGCTCCCAGACACAGGATAAACTGTCATGTAAGCTAACACTGTTAACTGCATTTTGAAAGCGTATAATTATCGTAACTGAAATACTGTAAGGTGGTCGTGTCACTTTGCACCTTGTATGTTATCGATGTGCACGTCAGAGACAGAGCAAGTTACGTCACTGTTAAACAATCTTTGGTCTCATATTCAGTAGTACTGTGTTGACTTGTGATGGTATGTGTTAGATGAAGAAAGATTTATTGTAAGGGACAGCAAGGATGAATACGATATATAGAAGGCGAAAAGGATATAAATTTTGAATAATGTCATTATTTTTAAACAGAAGAAGTTTCAGGTACTACTGCACCACTGCGCAGCTAGGAATGATTAATGTCAGCTAGTTTAATTACTCAGAGCTGAGAGAAAGAGCACTCCAATTCCCTGAGTCACACATAAATATAGTGAATGATTAAGCTGTTTGATTTTTATTGAAATACTCTGTTAACATTGTAATCTTTTTAAATCATTCACTTTGTTGAACATAGTTCAGACCTATATTATGCGTGAAGATCACATGAAGTTTTACTTTGTCTTTTTGAATACATACTTCACCCTAAAATCATTGTCTTCGAATGTTATTACACGTTACCCAGACCAAATGATGAAACAAGGGACTACTTGCTGAAGCCAGTAATGTTAGGATTTCTGGTGTATTTAAGCTCTTGTGACGCAACAAATTTTGCACGAATGAAGAAACACTGTATATCGTGATTTCGCCTTTAGAACTTGGTTAATAACGGCATAGCAGCAATCTGATAGCACAGGTCAAATAAAATCCTCGCTACAAATAAATGAACCAGTAAATTGTGCTCAGAGCAGCGTGTATTGTCAATCACAGCGTCATAAAACAGAGGTACACCATAGAAGTATGTACAAAGGCGAATTAAAGAACACTGACGAATAAAACATACCGTTAAAAAACAGCCGATGGCACGTGTAATAATTTTCTGTAACTATTATCCGTCTCCACATTTACAGTCTGCTCTGCGATACAAAACAATCCACATACATCTCGATGGAAACGTACGGTTAACTGCATTGGTGCTCAAAGCCGAACTTCTCAATAGCGCTTTTAAATTTTCCTGAGTGCACTAATACTAGAGGATGTGGGTGTGCAGCGAAAGAATCTCGTTTCCAGGATGGTTCCAGGACGTTTCCAACACGTGTTTTTATTTTGCACAGGGACAGCGAAGCTAAAAATGTTGGAGGTAGCGTTTCGTCCCAGATGTTCCGCCTGCTGGTAGAGAACTCCCCAGAGGTAAAAGTGAAGCCGGCACTTCCGCCCCGTTAGGCATTCCATTGACTGTGGGATGGCGCGCCGTGCGGCCCCATAAATATGTAACAGCCGGCTCCGTTAACTAAATGCGGGACCGCGTGTCCGGAATGGAGGCTGCAGCGGTGCTTGCCGTACGCTTTCCGCGAGACTTCTGCTGCAGCCGTCTTCCACACTTCTCTGACCACGCTAGTACTCAAACAACAAGTGACACAAAATCAGTGTAAATGCCATCGATCATAACAGCTGTAATTCAGAAAGTGCATAGCTTGACTCTTGTTCAGAGTACACACATTCTCACAGTCAAAGACCTAACGTACGCGAATAACGATGACGTACATATATGTCAGACAAATTTTAACTTTTGACTTATACTACAGGTCAGTTATCTACCCTTCCTAATGGCCATGCGGCCCAAGTTACTGTAGTGAGTCGCACAAATAAATAATTTTAGTCAAAAGGCGACTATGACGTCTACATTTACATCCACACGATTTAGTTACACTGCCGTCCACACTAAAGTTCCTGACAGAGAGTTCATCGAACTTCTTTCGAACTATTTCTCTACCGCTCCACTTCCGAACATCATGCAGGAAAACACTAATTCTTTCCTTGTGAATTCTGATTTGGTTTATTTCATCATCATCATCATCATCATCATCATCATCATAATCATCATTTAAGACTGATTATGCCTTTCAGCGTTCAGTCTGGAGCATAGCCCCCCTTATACAGTTCCTCCATGATCCCATATTCAGTGCTAACATTGGTGCCTCTTCTGATGTTAAACCTATTACTTCAAAATCATTCCTAACCGAATCCAGGTACCTTCTCCTCGGTCTGCCCCGACTCCTCCTACCCTCTACTGCTGAATCCATGAGCCTCTTGGGTAACCTTGCTTCTCCCATGCGTGTAACATAACCCCACCATCTAAGCCTGTTCGCCCTGACTGCTGCATCTATAGAGTTCATTCCCAGTTTTTCTTTGATTTCCTCATTGTGGACACCCTCCTGCCATTGTTCCCATCTACTAGTACCTGCAATCATCTTAGCTACTTTCATATTCGTAACCTCAACCTTGTTGATAAGGTAACCTGAATCCACCCAGCTTTCGCTCCCATACAACAAAGTTGGTCGAAAGATTGAACGGTGCACAGATAACTTAGTCTTGGTACTGACTTCCTTCTTGCAGAAGAGAGTAGATCGTAGCTGAGCGCTCACTGCATTAGCTTTGCTACACCTCGCTTCCAGTTCTTTCACTATGTTGCCATCCTGTGAGAATATGCATCCTAAGTACTTGAAACCGTCCACCTGTTCTAACTTTGTTCCTCCTATTTGGCACTCAATCCATTTATATTTCTTTCCCACTGACATTACTTTCGTTTTGGAGATGCTAATCTTCATTCCATAGTCCTTGCATTTCTGATCTAGCTCTGAAATATTACTTTGCAAACTTTCAATCGAATCTGCCATCACAACTAAGTCATCCGCATATGCAAGACTGCTTATTTTGTGTTCACATATCTTAATCTCACCCAGCCAGTCTATTGTTTTCAACATATGATCCATAAATAATATGAACAACAGTGGAGACAGGTTGCAGCCTTGTCTTACCCCTGAAACTACTCTGAACCATGAACTCAGTTTACCGTCAACTCTAACTGCTGCCTGACTATCCATGTAAAGACCTTTAATTGCTTGCAAAAGTTTGCCTCCTATTCCATAATCTTGTAGAACAGACAATAACTTCCTCCTAGGAACCCAATCATATGCCTTTTCTAGATCTATAAAGCATAGATACAATTCCCTGTTCCACTCATAACACTTCTCCATTATTTGCCGTAAGCTAAAGATCTGGTCCTGACAACCCACACTGATTTTCATCCAATTGGTCCTCAACTAATACTCGCACTTTCCTTTCAACAATACCTGAGAATATTTTACCCACAACGCTGATTAAAGAGATACCTCTATAGTTGTTACAATCTTTTCTGTTTCCATGTTTAAAGATTGGTGTGATTACTGCTTTTGTCCAGTCTGATGGAACCTGTCCCGACTCCCAGGCCATTTCAATTATCCTGTGTAGCCATTTAAGACCTGACATTCCACTGTATTTGATGAGTTCCGACTTAATTTCATCCACCCCAGCCGCTTTATTGCACTGCAATCTATTGAGCATTTTTTCCACTTCCTCAAATGTGATCCTATTTCCATCATCATTCCTATCCCATTCTACCTCGAAATCTGAAACATTGCTGATCGCATTTTCACCTACATTGAGCAACTCTTCAAAATATTCCCTCCATCTGCCCAAGGCATCCACAGGATTCACCAGCAGTTTTCCTGACCTGTCCAAAATACTTGTCATTCCCTTCTTACCTCCCTTTCTAAGACTGCTAATTACACTCCAGAATGGTTTTCCAGCAGCTTGACCCATAGCCTCTAACCTGTTTCCAAAGTCTTCCCACGATTTCTTCTTGGATGCTGCAATTATCTGTTTGGCTTTGTTTCTTTCTTCAACATAACTTTCTCTGTCTACCTGGGTTCTGGTTTGTAGCCATTTTTGATACGCCTTCTTTTTCCTTTTACAGGCTGCCTTGACTGCATCATTCCACCAAGCTGTTTGCTTCATCCTACTTTTACACACTACTGTTCCAAGACATTCTTTACCCACTTCTAGTACTGTGTCCCTGTACCTTGTCCATTCCTTTTCCAATGACTGTAATTGACTACATTCAACTAACTGGTACCTTTCTGAGATCGCTGTTATGTACTTTTGCCTGATTTCCTTATCCTGAAGTTTCTCCACTCTTATCCTCCTACATATGGACCTGACCTCCTGCACTTTCGGCCTCAAAATCCCAATTTCACTGCAGGTTAAATAATGATCAGTGTCATCAAAGAATCCCCTGAATACACGTGTGTCCCTCACAGCCTTCCTGAATTCCTGATCTGTTATTATATAGTCAATGACAGATCTGGCTCCCCTGCCTTCCCAAGTATACCGGTGAATATTCTTATGTTTAAAAAAGGAGTTTGTGATTACTAAGCCCATACTGGCACAGAAATCCAAGAGTTGTTTCCCGTTCCTGTTGGCCTCCATATCCTCTCCAAATTTACCCATAACCTTTTCATACCCTTCTGTTCGATTTCCAATCCTGGCGTTAAAATCACCCATGAGCAGAACACTGTCCTTGTCCTTTACTCTAACAACTACATCACTGAGTGCCTCATAAAAACTACCCATCTTATCTTGATCTGTCCCTTGACAATGCGAATATACTGACACAATCCTAATTTTCTTGCTAGACACTGTCAAATCTATCCACATCAGTCGTTCGTTTACATACCTTATTGCAACTACGCTGGGTTCCATTTCTTTCCTGATGTAAAGCCCTACACCCCATTTTGCTATTCCTGCTTTGACTCCTGACAGGTAGACCTTGTATTCTCCCACTTCCTCTTCTTTCTCACCCCTTACCCGAATGTCACTAACAGCTAAAACGTCCAGCCCCATCTTACTTGCAGCCCCTGCCAGCTCTACCTTCTTCCCAGAGTAGCCCCCATTGATATTAATAGCTCCCCATCTCATTACCATTTGTTTGCCAAGTCGTATCTTTGGAGTCCCTGGTTTGTCAGTTAGAGGTGGGACTCCGTCACCTCCAAAGGTCCGAGGCATTTTGCTCTGATTGTTGCCAGCATCATATTTAAAGTAACAGGGAAGCAGGTTGCTAGCCTTACTTTCCCCGAGTCGCATTGTGTTTTACCCCTAACGGCTGAGGGACTAACCGGTAGATTTGGTAGTCTTTGCCGTATGAGCACAAAGGTGACCACGACTCAGAATATGTCCGTGATGCCCAGCCTTATTCCAAAGTAACTGGTATCCCGACTGTCGGGACCACTTACTTGCCCACTCATACGTTGCCCGTGGTTCATGAACAAGGACATGACTACAGGAACCCACACCATGAACCACCATTTATTTCATGTCGATAATAATTTCTCCATAGGCGTTAAGAAAATGTTTTCGTATTTGGAGGAGCAAGTGCTGATTGCAATTTCATGAAAATCTCTCGCCGCAACGAAAGTTTGCACGGGGTAGAGTAGCATGGAGAGCTGCATCAAATCAGTCTCTGGACTGAAGACCACAACAACAACAGCAACAAGTATGATTTTGCATCCATTTACCCTTCGCGCGAGCTCCTCAACTAATTGTTAAGACTAATTCTCGGAGAAAGCATTTAGCACAATACACGGAAAGAGCCATATAACTGGATCAGTGAATGAAATCGTTATGCAACAGCTCTTGGTGGCCAGGCCAGTTATATGGCTCGTTCCATGTGTAGCGATTTTACGACTATGACGTGTGGGGCCTGAAGATGGCATCAATTTAATGCCGAGACTGGTACCAAATAAGAAGTTCATAAAATAAATTTCTACAATACCTACGGCTCTTGGTAAATTCTTTCAGCAAGAAATACATGCCAGCCGTTGTCCCATGGTCCATAATGGATCAACGGAGGTTAAAAACATTCAGATTCGCCAATGACATTGTAATTCTGTCAGAGACAGCAAAGGACCTGGCAAAAACAGTTGAACAGAATGGACAGTATCTAGAAAGGAGTATAAGATGAACATCAAGAAAAAGCAAAACGAGGATAATGGAATGTAGTCTGAATTAAGTGGGGTGATGCTAAGGAATTAGATTAGAAAATGGGATACTTAAAGTAGTAGATGAGTTTTGCTATTTGGGGAGCAAAATAGCTGATGATGGTCGAAGTAGAGAGGATGTAAAATGTACACCGGCAATGGCAAGGAAAACGTTTCTGAAGAAGAGAAATTTGTTAACATCGAATATAGATTTTAAGTGTCAGGAAGTCATTTCTGAAAGTATTTCTATGGAGTGTAGCCATGTATGGAAGTGAAACATGGATGATAATTAGTTTGGACAAGAAGAGAATAGTTTTCGAAATGTGGTGTTACAGAAGAATGCTGAAGATTAAAGGGGTAGATAACATAACTAACGAGGGGGTAATGAACAGAATTGGGGAGAAGAGAAATTTGTGGCACGACTGGAAGAAGGGATCGGTTGGTAGGATATGTTCTGAGGCATAAAGGGATCACCAATTTAGTACCGGAGGGCAGCGTCGAGGGTAAAAATTGCAGAGTGAGACCAAGAGATGAATACACTAAGCAGATTCAGAAGGATGTAGGTTCCAGAAGGTACTGGGAGATGAAGAAGCTTGCACGGGATAGAGTAGCATGGAGAGCTGCATCAAACCATTCTATGAACTGAAGACCACAACAACAAGAAGTCAAGTATGATTTTGCATCCATTTACCCTTCGCGCGAGCTCCTCAACTAATTGTTCAGAATAATTCTCGGAGAAAGCATTTAGCACAATTTCGCATTATGTTTTAGGCCCTCTACTGGCTTTCAACATGTATTTTCGAAAACCATAACTAAATTGCTGGAGGTACCTACACTCCTGGAAATGGAAAAAAGAACACATTGATACCGGTGTGTCAGACCCACCATACTTTCTCCGGACACTGCGAGAGGGCTGTACAAGCAATGATCACACGCACGGCACAGCGGACACACCAGGAACCGCGGTGTTGGCCGTCGAATGGCGCTAGCTGCGCAGCATTTGTGCACCGCCGCCGTCAGTGTCAGCCAGTTTGCCGTGGCATACGGAGCTCCATCGCAGTCTTTAACACTGGTAGCATGCCGACACAGCGTGGACGTGAACCGTATGTGCAGTTGACGGACTTTGAGCGAGGGCGTATAGTGAGCATGCGGGAGGCCGGGTGGACGTACCACCGAATTGCTCAACACGTGGGGCGTGAGGTCTCCACAGTACGTCGATGTTGTCGCCAGTGGTCGGCGGAAGGTGCACGTGCCCGTCGACCTGGGACCGGACCGCAGCGACGCACGGATGCACGCCAAGACCGTAGGATCCTACGCAGTGCCGTAGGGGACCGCACCGCCACTTCCCAGCAAATTAGGGACACTGTTGCTCCTGGGGTATCGGCGAGGACCATTCGCAACCGTCTCCATGAAGCTGGGCTACGGTCCCGCACACCGTTAGGCCGTCTTCCGCTCACGCCCCAACATCGTGCAGCCCGCCTCCAGTGGTGTCGCGACAGGCGTGAATGGAGGGACGAATGGA